>NW_027280046.1:0-170816 GCF_046629955.1 Centroberyx affinis
GTCGTTTTTTCACATGGGTGCACGTTGTGCATTCAAAGGTTGTGATTGGTCAGGTGTAATGGAACCACACCAGGACATTTAGGGGAATTGACAATATAACACTTAAATATCAGCAAATGGCATGAACATTAACTGTGGAAAAATGAAACAGCGATATATGATTATCTATGATTAATTGTGCAGCCCTACCTGCACCTAGCATCTTTAAACGGTGTAGTACATGAATCTCAGCCACCCATGTCTAAGAGGGAGAGATACAAAACACAATCCTAGTAACAGGTGTCCGCTACATTCTGTTAGCTAACAGGCTGTCACAAGCGTCATAATACCAGCCTAATGGGAGTCATTATGGACCAACATCATGGCTTTTAACTTTAACTACCCTTAGCTAACAAATAAGAGTGTGTGTGTGTGTGTGTGGGTGGTGTGTGTGCGTGTATGTGTGTGCGTGTATGTGTGTGTGTGTGTGTGTGTTTGCTTACTTACAAGTGCACAAGTCCAAAGCCTTCCTATATAGTCACTGCATGCTTTCCGGCCGGTGCGGTGTTTGCATGTACAAGTACATGCCATGCAGTGCAGACATATCTGTGTGTGTTTTTTTTGGTATGTGCGCCTGTGTCTCTTTGTCTGTGTTTACGTGCGTGTTTGTGTGTGTCTAAGTGAACGAGCGTGTGTTGCAGAGGGTTTAAATGCCCCAGCGCCTGCCCGGGCACATCCGTAGGATGGTTTCCGCATAAATGGAACGCTGCAGTGGATTAATGGGGAAGGGCTGGCAAGCCGACAGGCAGCGCGGGGCCGACAGGGCTGAGAGGCTGGACGTGGGCGCACTGGGTTTATTTTAAGTAGAAATGCCTTCCAGTGCCTCTCTGGAGAGCTGGAATTGCCAAGCTGCACCCTAGCACACTGAATAGACAGTAGACGCATTGCAGGCGAACTAGCCAACCACGCAACAGCTAGCTCAATGATACTAATACTAATGCTGGAGGAGCAGCTACTCAGTGCTGTGGGTATCACATTGTTATTTCAAAGTCCCCATAAGCCTCTCCACATGGCATGTAAAAACATTGTATCAAGGCAGTCTAAATGTACGTTGTGGAAGTAAACACCCAGAAGTCCAAGGGTGTAACTGAGAGAAGAGGCATTTTGTAGGGCCAGTGTTGGAAAAACATGTTTTTGAAAATTGAAAGGGCACAGAAAAAGGTCCTTTTTAAAGGCCTTGAAATAGTTATGACTTCCAGGTTTCCTCAATTCCTTTGTTGTATGAACATTTTGGAAGTGAAACCAATTTGCTGTCCCTGCACAAAGAACACTGTTGTGTTGCATAATGTCAGCCTATAGTTAGTGTAACTAACTAACTAGTATAGCTAGTCTAGTTAGTGACCTCTAGCTTGCAAACACTTTCCTCTTTGAGAACAACAAAGGGATTGAAGTTATAGTACAGTCAGGTTGTTTAATCAGAACAAATGTCTGTCTGACGTGGGACATGAGGAAATATCAGAGGACAAAGTATGAAACGTCATTGAAGTGACAACCACATGTTACATAATAATGCTGATTGCTTCAACAGATGGCATTAAATCTAATTTTCTGGACTTGGTTGGCCAATAAGTTAATGTCAAGGATTGCACAAACTTTGCCAGGGTTTTGTCATGGACTTGAACTCCATACATTTGAAATGCCTTTTGTCTGTGTATCATATTTTGATTCATTTAATCCATGGCTGAGCCTAGCCAAATCTGTGTCATGCAGAGTCTAATCCTGACTTACAACCTGGAGAAAAGTAGTAACGGTATAATATCTCAACCTGGACCACCCAGCTGAAGAATATAGATGTCTGACTGTTTGGATGGCATGAAGCAAGCCAAGCAGGAAGCCAGCCAGTGATCACATAATAGTGTTTGAATGTAGGTAACCACAATCCTCGTACTTTGTGCTTATCTGCAGGTGCTTTGTGTTTGGATTTGACTGAAAAATGTACTGATTCGTTTTTAGGAAAAAAGTCAACAGTACATGCAATAGTTAAACTTCCTGCAACCTTGAGTAATCTCATTGTGGACAAAAGATAATCTAGCCAGCCACTGTACTGTAGCTGCTGCTGCTGGGGCATCAGAGCCATAACTGTGAAGGTAAATGAAGCTTGCTAATTACAGCTGCAGCTGGGGGCCCCATCATCGTTGACAGTATTGTGAGGTTAAATGCTCATAATTGCATTGAATGGTGTCAGGAGTGTTTAGTCATCACCACAAGCATAATTTTGACCGGTTCCTTCTCTCTCTGGCGGTGCTAACTTTGAGCGCACGCGTTCAAGAGCTGCTGAGCCCATGAGAAGGTTCGAAAGAGAAATGAAAGCTGCGAAAGAGATCCTGTTTTCTGTTGTGATAATCACACCCACACCCACGCACACAACCTTGAGTTTAATGACCAGAGATGACCGTAGCATGATCAGAACAGTGTCTCTCCTCCTGCCTGCGTCTCATCTTGTCGCTCCAATGAAAATATAACGAGGGGTCGGAGGAATGTTGATACTGTATAGTTGGACTGACCTGTCCTCGTGAAAAACGGTGCCAAATTCCCTGGTTTCTCCAGAGGATTGCGAAAGGCTGTAACTCAACACACAGCCTGACTGAGTACAGACGGTAATGATGATCGCCGAGACCTTGGCCAGGGATTGAGAGAGCGTGCCTTGGCCCCGGCCTCGCTCTCATTGTTCATTTCCAGCGCTCTCGTAGAGATAGGGGGCCGTCGGAGTTGTTCGCGAGTCACGGAGAGTTTTGCAAGATGCGGGTGTGTGGGCCGAGCAATGCCTCAGTCCAAAATGGGAGTCAATAAAGTACACTGACAAAGAGTGGTCAAAGAGCATTCTGGAGAGCGTGCCTGCTTCTTTCCCTGTTGCACCATGACTCTGATGTTTGAGCTTAAGCCGTCTGGAAGCACAAAGATTTAGCTTAACCCAGAGCAAAGCTAAGTTAGCCATCGGGTTTAGCTAGTTAGAGTGCTGCCAGCAAACACTCCTGCTGACTCGTGCTTTTAGACACCAAAAGCAGTGTGGTGGCAGAGGTTAGCCCAGGGGTTTTAACTGTGAATGCTTTGCTCACCATTTTGTGCTGCCACTGTTTCTTTAGAGGGCTCCTTTGGAAAAGCTAAACGCAAGGTAATGATTGGCCCTCGGTTACTCTCTTCTCCCTCTCTTTCTCTCTCTCTCTCTGTTAACACACACTTACCCAGACACACACTCATACACACACACATATACACACACATGGACCCTCTCTATAGGGGACGAGGATAATAGGGCCTCCAGTCGTGCTGCTGGCTATCGGTAAGGGGCTGAATTCCACAGCGCTGCTAATTGCTCTCAGGAATGGCTCAGGAAATGGACACATTTGGTTGAGCTGAAGACAGATAGAGTATGTGAGCGGAGAAACTCAGGGATTTTAATATATATATATAGGACACACTGCCTGTACACTCACTTATATGGCCCCTCACACACACACACACACACCTATGCACACGCACACACACTTTGACACTCACACACACACTCTTTTCACGCACACCTCCACCTAGCCGTGGCTCGCATGCAGTTGGATTGGTCTTGGGCCGCTGCCAGAGCCCGCTTTGAGTGCAGTTCTATATTTCATAACTAATACATGACATTTCCGCTCCCCACCCTTGGTGCGCTTGGCTTCAGCTCCTCTCCTCTCAGCGGCCCTGAGCAGCAGCAGTGCCCACACCGCTGCTAGGCTGTGTAGGTGTCTTTGTTTGAGGGCAGAGTGGGCCTAAGCCGTGGCACTGGCTTTTCTGCTTGACTGCAAAAACACAGTAACGGCGTTGCATCATCAAACGCTGACCACTAATCCTGGGCAGCAGGCTGCCGGTGACAAAAAAAAAGAAAAATACCCCTCTTTTGAAAAGTGTAAAATCTCTTTGACTCATGCTTTTGGGTATAATTATCGCAGTCCAGCAAATGCATGAGCTAAGTTTCCCTGTGTTGCACAGATGAGACTTATTTAGGGTTTCATGTTTTGACTGCATGTTGTTGAGGCTTGAAGCGATGTTGGTTTTGCAAGGGGGATTTTTAAATACTTTTGTGGCAGGTTGAAAGAGGCTGAACAGACTAAACACAAAACAAACGTTCTACTACTTGACTTAAAAGTCGAGTTGAACTCAAAAGCCAGCCATGTCAAGAGTCGATCTGATGCTTTAGTTTACAACAGTATTATAAGTCGTCTGGAATGGTGTGCGATCCACTTTTATGTTTCATAATTGAAAGGAATCTTACTATATACTTTGTTCCATCTGTACTTTGCAACCCTCTGGCAAATCTATCTCTTCTCTGTGGATTTTTTGTGTGTGATCTCATTTCATGCAGATAAATACTAGACAACAGGTGTGTATGTGTGTGTGTGTGTGTGTGTGTGTATATGGGGTGGGAGGTGGGGGGCTTCGGTGGCAGCAGAGGTGGCCTCAGATGAGCTAGCATGTTTGAACAAGCCATACTCAAGAATGGGGGCTTTCCTTGCAATGTGTCTGACTGAAAACATAAAGTATACAGTAGGCTGCATTATAATGTTCTGTGCATGAGCCAGTTGAATAGACATGAAATAAGGTTAGTCCCTAACTGACTTATTTTGTTAGTGTCAGTTTCCATTGAAAAATCATGTTTGTCTAGGACAGAGCCTAATCCATGTCTGTAAACCGGTCCTGAGTGTCTGGCCAACTTAGGATATTGGACTCCATTTTGGCTCTGAAAGCGATTTGCTCAGTCATTCCTAATGGGTGCTTTAGTTCCTGTGGCTGTTCTTTTGGCTCAGGGGCGAAGTTGGATTCCATCTTTTGAATTCCAGCGCAGTTATTGGTCAGCAATGAGCAATGCGAGAAAAAAACATGACATGCTGTTGAATCCCATGTCAGCATCTTTAACTGTTCATGTTTGCCTGATTTCTGGATGGACAGAGTAGAACCTACAGACACTTGAAAGTAGACGTAAGACTTGAAACTTGCACTATAACTACAAGTTCAGTCTACTTTCGCTTCTGTAGGGACTGTGGTTATTCAAAGAATTTTTTGATGGTTGTGAAATATAGATCAGTTGTGAACAGCATCATTACCAGCTCTCGGTTTGAGTACAGTAATCAATGTTACAGTACAGATGTCACTGTGTTGTAAACTTACTGAGGTCAAGTCTCTAACAAAAGACTTGATGGTGGATGTGGCCCAGAATGTCTGAGCCCTAATGAACAGCGACGGTTCAACAGTCCAACAGTTCATAGCGCTGTCTGGCTATTTTTATAATCTCTTTCTCTCCCGCTCACCCCCTGTATTAGCGAGCATATGGTTTGCCTTGTTCTTCGACAGTCTCTCTGTAGAATGAGCAGACCTTGGCACCTTCCAATGCCTAAACCTCTGCTGGGAGTTAAGAGAGAGGGAATTTTGTCTGAGACAGATTTTTACCAGGGCTGTCTTGTTCTTTTCCTCTCCAGAAAAAACAACAGGCTGCTGCCAAGTGCAGTGTAAATGGGAGTATACATACAGTTGGAGAGGGAGAAGGAGAGAGAGGGAGAAAGAGAGAGAGAGAGAAAGAGAGAGAGAGAAAGAAGGGTGAGGAATTAAATAATCAAATGCCTCATTGCAGACTGGCTCCACACACCAACTTCTCCTTGGGGCCAATAAATCATGCAGGCTGAAGGTGGTAGATGACAGGTCAAGAGAAGTCTGGAGATGAACTGAAAGGTCTTTGACCATAGATGTTTAATCATATCTTCAATCTAGATGTACTGTAATATCTTAGAACAAAGATATTAAGTACTTAATGCTGGACGGTTAGCATCTCCAAACTGTTGATAGATGCTTACATAATTGCCCAATTAACAAAAGTTGTAAGGTAACGGATTCTGGGTGTATTTCTGCCTCAAACTTGATTTGTTTTACTATTTTTCACCATCACCTTTTCTCTAATGACTATTGCACATTGTAACTCCAATGAGTTATAATGAAGATGATATAACTTAATTATGTGACAGATATCTCCTTGTCCTGAGACCAAATCCAAACTATTACAACTCGAAAGTGATCACTCCCCAGTAAAATAGAGCTGATTCGGTCTCACCATGCTCGACAGTAAACTCCAGTCCAACTACAAAAACACTTTGAGACCAGCCCATAGCAGGGTGGAGTACATTAGAATAGAGTTACATAACCCTGCTTTTTTCATTACCTCCTCTATGGCTTTTGTAATAGAGCAAGTCTTTCAGCAGTGAAAAAAAAAATTGCCAAGAAAGAAAAACTTGGTCTTACAATACAGTCAGCCTGTCAGCGAGTCACCCACCAGCAAAGTCAGCTGTCTCGCACCAGCTCACAATAGATGTCTTTGTTGGGCCCATATGAGAGGGGCTTTGTACAGTTTGTGCCCAACCTGTAGAGGTTGAGCGCCAGCTGAATACTCAGGAGGCAAATGTGACTTAAGCTTTTAATGTGGCAGACGTGTTGATATCATCAGTCTTTTTAAACTCTGTCCTGATGGCTCTAGGTATGGCCGGTAATCCTAGCTGACATTTTATCCATGTGCCAAAATGACTATTGTTTAATTGTATCAGTCATGCTAGGGTCTCACCAAAAACAAGTTGGATCCAGTGAGCCTGTTGCTTTTCTCCCATTTCATCAGCAGAAATCTGTGAGATGGCAGCTGAACATTTTGCCTCCATTACCTATCTTTTATTCATTTTACATATTTGATCTGACATATTTCATCTGGATACTTCATGTATCTTAAGTGTTTATTTTCCTACATAACAAACACTATACGGTGAGAGAGAGACGATTTGTAGTCTGACTTCTGAAATCCAGTGGTCTCGCTCTGCCTCTCCGCTGAGATTGCAGGGATGGGCAGGGTAGAGTCGGCTCATGTTGCACTGTTCCCATCTGTAACATTTGTTTTTTATTTGGCCATCAGAAGTTTTCCAAGTCTTGGTCTTACAGTAATTAGAGAGACGTCTTAATTCTCCAGCCACTTCCTCTAGGCCTGCACAAGCTCTCCTTTTTCTCCTTTCTCTCCTTCATTCCTCCCTGATTACATTAAAAAGTACTGTGGTCAAACCCTCTAAACTGCCCAAAATTGTTGAAAGAGGGTGGCGGTGGAATGCATGAGTGTTATCCACTCTGTTTCAACATGAATGCTTTTGATGTCCTTTAAACTCTCTTCACAAAAAAGTAAATGAATATTCAAGCTGAATTCATTCAATAAATTACGAGAAGCTTGTTAACATAAGAGGTGAGCCTCAGTTTATGTGATCTTATTAAGAAACGAGTTTCATAGCTTCCCTTTTCATGTCAAGCTACAGAAATTAGAGTGTGACTGTGGACAGTGTGATGTTTGTTTCTTTATCTGTTGCTGACTGAGAAGAGAACACAGCTGTCAAAGCTGTCAAAGTGTGAACGTAGTCTTGGATATTACAACTAGCAGTTATTCAAGTATTTGATGATATGGGCAACAGGCAGTAAATCAGTCTTATTGTGGATTTACGGCCATTAGGCATTTACTATAAGATCACACAGAAGCTACTCTGTGCATACAGGATACTGTCACATTACTACAGCGTGACAGTGGATGAAGGGTATAGCTTTACGGCTTGCACTATGACTGTGATTAGTCACAGAACGGGTGAAAGAAAAATGAATCTATTTATACAACACGATGCCATAGAAAATGCTGCTCTCTTTCAGGCCAGCACACAGTGCATACACATGCAAATGCAAGCCTACACACTGTAGCATTTGCAGTATATATACATATACATAACGCTGATTGCAAATATTGTGGATATCAAAAGTCTACACACCATTTCAAGTTTTCTTGTTTTACGCAACCGAGGTGTTTTAGCGCTTTGGGCCTTTTGTTTGTACCTTGATTTTGCTGTTTACGATATCTGAATGAAAATGAAAAACAGCTGATTTAATGGGCTTTTATTTCTTCCCGCAAGGCAATAAAAACATAAAAGGGTGTGTAGACTTTTGTATCCACTTACTTAAAAAGTTGCATAGTACTTTCATTGTCAGTGAGTTCTTTTTAATCTTGACTCTCTCCTCCCAACCCATTCCTTCTCTTCCTCCCTCCTCCCTCTCTCCTCCCTCCCTCCCTCCCTCCCCACAGCGGCGGTGGCGGCCGGGTCGGACATGATGCCGGGACAGATACCTGACCCCTCGCTGGCGGCGGGCTCCCTGCCCAGCCTGGGCCCGCTGGCGGGCATCTCGGCCACCACGCTCACCGATCAGCTTAAGCTGGCTGACTTCCGCCAGCTGGGCGCCATGCTCTCCCCGCTGCACTTCCTGGGGAGGCTGGGGAAGAGGCCGCTGGCCATCAAGACAGAGGTGAGAGAGGAGAAAAGAGGAAGGAGTGCAGAGCTTTACTAGGGAGTGCAGTTGTTGTAACCCAAGCGATGTATACAGCTATTACATTTTTTTTGTTCAATTTGCATTCCATTTGGAAGACATACATCTAGTCGGAGGGGAGAAAGGAGAAGGAGGGAGAAGTCAAAGGTTCAGTTCAGGAGGTTTTGAATTCCCCTCTCAAGACATAACATTTTTTTTTAAATCATTTTTGCTTCTTAGAAAATGTCATCAGTCTCCGGGTAGCATCTGTCTGTTAGTGGGGAATCACACTATTTGTCATCATCACATGCAATTTCATTTACTTCCATGAGCTTAAGTGATGGAAAGAATAAGAAACAGAGCTATTTGAAATGATTGAAATGATTTCATACCTTATTGCCAGTTTCTCAGAAACAAACACCATCATAAAAACATTTTGAATGTCCTGAGAGGGGCTGGATCAGTCAGTAGCATAAACTTTAGAGGCTTCTTCTGAACTTTTTCCTTCAAGTGGAAGATAAATGGAACTGATCTGGAAAGTCAAATGTTGTTGTGGATGCACCGCTCAGAGTGGCCCACTTAGCTTGTTATTTTAAAAAGTTTACAAAGTAAAACTATTTAGCGTAATCCATTTAAATAAATTACATATATATTTGGGCATGTGTTTAGTTGTCATGGTACAGTCCTGGGCTTTAGGTTAAAATTTTGCCCCCTCTAGTGCTGGATACAAGAATTACTTTAGAGGTTACACAACATGAATTACCACAGTAGTTGTCTTCACACAGTCTTTGCTTCATGATGATCACTACCACTGGTTTCGGGCTGATCTAATAATAATTTAGATAATTGAGATAATTATCTGATTTCTTTTTGAAACAAAATATAAACCTGTAATATCTGCTGTTCTAAGATCCCAACAGTAAATACTATTATATTGTCTCTATCAGAACATCTTCTAGATATAAAGATAGATTATCTGTTACTGGTTGTTCATGCTGTATGTCATCCTACATAAGCCTCATGTCTCCAGGCAGCTAATCGTATGCTCTCTTTGCAGATGGATGAGGATGAGGAAAGGAGGAAAAGAAGAAGAGAGAAAAACAAAGTGGCAGCAGCGCGATGCCGAAACAAAAAGAAGGAAAGGACTGACTTCCTTCAAAGGGTGAGTTCACAAGGCGGCACAGCATACTGATGTGAAGGAGCAGAGCAGCCTGAGTCCTTATAAGCCTCAATATTTCCCTTGGTCGAGTGGGGACTCCCCTTGGATGACTTTTCCATTCCTACTTTTAGTCAGTAGAGTAGTTTAAGTTCAAGCTGCGGAAGAAAATAGTGTGTTTTTTAGACGATCCAGATGAATCCCTCACCATTTTCTCCACTAATTAAATTTATTTAACATAGGCAAACTTGGACAGTCTTTTTCACCAACCTCCTTTTTCTACTTCTTTTCCCCTCTTTCAGTTGACGTTTCTTTCTTATCTTCAGAGTTAACAGACTTATACTTAAACAAAGATGAATTGTTGCTAGCCCAACATTTCGACCATCATCTTATAATTCGATGTCTCTGTCCAGGAATCGGAGCGTCTGGAGATGGTGAACTCGGAGCTGAAGGCCCAGATCGAGGAGCTGCGCCTCGAGAGGCAGCAGCTCATGGTCATGCTCAATCTGCACCGGCCCACCTGCATCGTGCGGACGGACAGCGTCAAAACGCCTGAGAGCGAGGCCAACCCCCTGCTGGAGCAGCTGGCCGCCGACGCCAAGTGAAACCAGGAATGTAGAATCTCTGGAACCCAACTAGCACCGCCGTGGCAGCCATTTTTTTTAAAGAAAAAACACGTAACTGGCAATACATTTCTAAGTAAGCACTTGAGCTCCGAGCTGGAGATTTTCGGAGACTCTGCCCAAAGACCCGGGGTTGTAGGGCTTCCTCAGTATTGCCACATGAGCTGGCTCTGTCCATTGGAAGACTGGAACAAAATCCGGTTTCATCTCTGCATTAAGTGTTGTTGTTGACACCCGCTGTGCCTCGTTGTTACTTCAACCATCTCTACATAAAGGGACCGATGGAAAAGTAGTGTACGACTGGAAACAACACTGAGGAAACACACTAATATCAACATGGTGCTCTGTTACAAAAAGCCCTGAGTAGGTTTGTGTGGCATTGTTTTGATGTAGAGGCCCACAAAGGCTTAGTGTTCTGCAGTTTTCCTTTGTATGCTAGCTGAAATATACAGGTGTAGTGTTTTTAGGATTCGATACTCGATACATGTACACCAGATGGAATAGAGTTTTTGTTTTTATAACGTTGATTTTTATACCCTGCCTTGACGATGGCAGTTACCGGTTGATCCGATCTGTGGTGACGCTGGCGTCATGAAAAGCACATATACACAAAATGTTTACACTCTTGTTTTTTTTGCCTTGTTGTATGTCCATTATTGTACTTGTTTTATACTGCTTTATATACATAAACCTATATGAAATGCTTGTTAATCACTTGATGTGATTTGTTTTAACTTCTCGATCTTTCCAGTCTTTCTATGTCATCAATATTGCGCTGTCAAACAGCTGTGAAAATAAGCAGAAATCTTATCAGCTGAGCAGTATTTCAATGTCTGTTTTGGACCTGTACCTACTATGTATGACTTTGTTACTCTGAATAGATTAAATTCTATTTTCTAACTACAGAAAATAGCATTTCTTTTTTCTGCATCATGTAATTTGCAAGGCTAGTCAAGGTGTTGGAGAAGGAACATCAGTTGGAGCCTCACTTTCACTTCACTCAAGTATCTGATGGAGATAATAAGATGGAAGAGAGCGGTATAGAGTCTGAGAGGAGAGGAGCTTCTGGTGGGATTTCTTTATGTTGGCCAGCAAGACGCTCCCATCTTCACCTCTGGCTCAGTGCGTAGGTAGATCATGGCACCAGTGTTGCTACAGTTAGGATTTGTAGTCCTAGTGGAAATACCCCTACTGTTTTTCAGCCATGGCATTTTCATAGCAGTTGACTGTTTTTAATTATGTCAGCACTAAGAGGTCACTGTAGTTTGAAGTGCCACTGCCTTGGAAATCATTTTCTCTTTTGTCTCATGTACATAGATAATACAGACAGATATAGACAGAGAGAACACTCACACACACACACACACACACATAGGCCTACACAAAATATTTGGAGGTAAAAAATAAAAATCTTCCGCATATTTTAACCACTAAAAGTCCTTGGATAATACCTAAACCTAATACCTAAACACTTAAAGTCAGTTCATCTTTTGTAATTTAGGAATACACTGATTTGTCATATTGTTACAAAAATAAGAAAAAAAAAGAAATGGTGATGATCGGTAAATGTATCTTTAAACACCCAATGTGTGTAATGGTGAGGAAATGCAATCCTAATCAAGGGACATGAACTCTACTATAAATTTGTGTTCATCTGACATGGTTCACCGAGACTCTGTTCACGGTCAACATCTCCATCTAGTGGAGGTGTTGGAGAACTACATGATTGTGGTAAACTAAACAATCGGCTATTGTCAAGACAAACGTTAAAATGGTGTCTCCTGGTTGTGGGTTTTTAACTTTTCTGTCAACAGTAGCCTACTCAACTGGATCCTTGCTCGTGAATTTAAATGGATTCTTTCACCTAGGCAACAGAGTCTTGAAATTCTGCGGTTCTTCGATGATCTTTCTACAACTCAGAAAGTGACACAACTCAGGTATTGTTTTTTTACACTTGTTAGTTTGGACAATAAGGTACATTTTGGTAGATGACTTGATTAACTGCCATAGCCTACTAAATAAATGAAGGAATTATGAACAGCGAGCCCGGTCATTATAGCGACGCGGAGCGGTCTTTATCACACACTGGTTTATCTTTTACTAGGCTACGCAACCTGTCTAATCGCGTTTATCACGCCTGCTTTCCAAACACTAATCATTTGACACGAAATACCTATTCAAAATTATTTTATTACAAGCCAAAGTAGGAACAAACTTCGCCAAAAATATGCACTAACCAACATCTTCCATATCATCAGAAATCAACAAAATGAACTTTGAACTTGCTGCAGACTGCAGTCACGGTAACTGTCAAAAAAACAACGAATATTGACCCTCTTTTATGCCTCATAACATTTCGGCTCGTAATGAAGCAATATAACTATATATAGGCCTAACAACTATTCATTAAACAACCATCAATATGAGTGATAACTGCCATTCTCATCCACTCACTGCACTCCTCCTCAGGGCTTATTGTTGGTGTGTTGTTGGTCCAGGTGAGAGTCTCATGGTCTACTGATGGCTCAGTGTGAGGAAGACATCATGGTCCTGAAGAGTGGTGAAGAAAAGGACCAGTCATCTGAACAGTCAGACGCCCAGGACCAGATGGAGGGCAAGGAGCCCACCCAAGGGCCAGAGGTGGACAGTAGAGACGAGTGGGACACTGATCTGGAAACAGACGGTAGGTTACAGTCACCATACAGTTAGTCTCATTTATGAATATAAAATGAGGATGGACATTTTTTTGCAATACTCCTTTTCCCCCCCTTATATGTGTACGATAACTCACCTGTAAAAAATGATTTGTTTCATCTGTTCTCATGTATATCCGTTTTTTCTTTATTTTTATTTCTCATGTTTTCTCTATATCTGCATTGAAAATTCTTTTTCCTATTTTCGACTGTATGTCTAACTCTGAAAACCCCAATAAAAAGAGTTGTAAAAAAATAAAATAAAGTGAGGATGGAGAATGTGCAAATCACATTGGTGATGGTGAAGAGAATATCACAATTCAATGTATTGTGGCTGCGGAGCTAAAAATATAGATTGATCGCCTGCACATTCAACTTTTAACATGCTACTTTATTCAGAATGTTTTGACAGCTTTTTTCATCAGGTCAGTCGCTCAGTAAGCATGTGCAGTGTGTTCAGTTATGAATACAATGTGAAGAACAACTGTATTTGCTTGGAAAGCGTACTGCTCAAAACAAAAGTATCATCGCAGCTTGGACAACAGTCAGGCTGCAGCTGGGCCTTCTGACATTTTCAGTATAAGTTCCCAAGTCTTTCTGACATATTCTTTCCAAGGCTCTCAGTTTCTGTCACTCCCTTGCCTTTTTCTCTCTTCCCCTCTTTCTTTTCTCCCCTTTCCCTCCATCTCTGCCTCCCTCCAGACACCGACCAGCGGAGCCGGCTTGTCTCCCGCAGGGAGACGTACCTGCAGGCCTGCCTGCAGACGGGTACTGTTCCTGCATCCTGCTGCCTCCGTCAGCTGGGCGAAGCCTCTCTCCACCTCAACCACTACGGCCTGGGACCGCCGGGGGCCAGAGCTGTGGCCATGGCCCTGCTGGTACGAGCCCAAACTCTGCTCTTCTCTTCTGCGTGTTCATTTTCTATCTATATACACCAATTATCACTTTTTTTTCATCACTATATAATGTTTGTGTTAGGCATGAGGTCTCCAGTGAGGTTATGGTTTGGGTTAAGGTATGGTTTAGGTTGATGCTAAGATTTTTAGGTGAAAGTGAAGTCTTCTTCCTCTCTTTTTTCTACTTTTTCTCCTCTTTTTGTGCCCCTTTTGAGGTAATAATAATGTGATGTTGGACCTGATAGATAGGATCCCTTTTTAAGAGGCAGGAGGCTGCCTTGCCTCTCCTTGTCTTTCCAGGCAGTTTATAAATTGAAGAGAAAATGGGAGAGAGAGATGTGTGTTACGAGAAACAGATCTGTTCACTTTGTTCTTCAGTGTTGAGTATTTTCTTTCATTTGTTTAATTTGTGAGTTTTTTTGTTACTGTGTTTAGGCTGACATTCATATCACCAGCCTTGAACTGGAGGGAAACTTTCTCCTGGCAGAAGGGACACGCTCTGTGATGGAGATGCTCCAAGAAAACTGCAGCATCCAGAGTCTTGTAACTACTCTAAATCTGTGACATCAAATGCATCAGTATTGCCTCACTGCAAAAGTGCAGAGAGTAAATGATGTATAATTTGCTTGAAAAACTTGTATTTAATTGCAATATGAATATGTGCTTTTTATGTATTTAATTATATTTTGGTTACTCTAATGCTTTTTCATCTCAGCATTATTTGCTACACCTTATATTTATCATAATTATAACTTTTTAAGGTCATTTTTTCCTCTCTGCCTGAGAAATGACTGAACATCAATTTGTTTACTCCAGAATCTGTCCAACAATCGCCTGCGTCTGGCAGGAGCTGACAGCGTCTCCAAAATGCTTCTGGAGAATATTTTCATCAAATCCATCAAACTCTCAGGTGCTGTATGGAATAATTTTCATAGTCTGAGTTAAGAACAGACAAAAAAAATACTGCAATGTGCAATGTAACCCATGCTTACCAAGTGTGTGGCCTTCCCTGCATTGTTGAAACAGTCAGAATGAATGGGCCTGGATAAGTGGTTTCTTGGTAATTTTTGATTATTACATTAATCTGAATCACAAAGAAGTTTTTATTTGTTGTCCCTCAGGAAATGAGTTCAATGATGATGCTGCTAAATGCCTTGCTGATGCTTTAGCGGTAAGTCCCAGACATCGACTGTAGAATCAATGAGCCAAATGAGCAAAACTGAGTTGAGTTCCTGCTCTGTCTTCACATGCCCGACCTTTCCTTCCCTAATTCTCCAGGTAACTAATGAAATGAGTACCTGAAACCTAGATCTACATTAAGTTTTCTTTTCTTTTCTGCCAGAGCGACAATGTGGTAAACGAGCTGGACCTCAGTCACAACAAGTTCTGTGAGACCGGAGGAGAGCAGCTGGGTCAGATGCTAGGTACAGTGACTGAACTGTATTAGGAAAAGGTCACTGCTGCTGCCATGAATTAATAAATCAATTTATCTTATAAGTCTGGACCAACTGCAAAAGAAACACACAACTACAGATATAGATAGAAGATGGTTAAGACTTTGACTGTGCATAATAGAATCTATGAGTCTATTGTATGTTTTACCAGCACCTTGCTAATCCCCTCCCTTATAGCCACTAATGAAGGTCTTGAGGTACTAAATCTGAGCTGGAATCACCTTCGGATGAGTGGTGCGGTGGCTCTGTGTGCTGGGCTGAAGGTGATGCATGGCAGCACACACACACACACACACACACACACACATACCAGGTGATGTCATCACCTGTTGTACTCTATAGAAGCTATAGATCAGCCAATAGCAGATGGCAGTTTCAATAGCAAGTTTTTTACCACTAGATGTCAGGCTTTACACAGATTTGGGTTTGGAGTTTAGTTACTCCTCAAGTCCGTTTCATGTTATATTCATTCGTTATTCATATTTCACCTCTCTCTGCCTCTCTCTCTCTCTCCTTCTGCCCTGCAGGTAAACTCGACTCTGAAGCAGCTGGACCTGTCGTGGAACGGTTTTGGCCGCCCCGGGGCTCAGGCGCTGGGACAGGCGCTGCAGCACAACACCACCCTGCTGCTGCTGGACCTCGGCAACAACCACATCGACGACGAGGCCGCCGCGCTGCTCTGCCAGGGCCTCGCCGCCAACGACACCCTCAGGGTCCTCAGGGTGAGCGGACGGGTGACGCCACCTGCCTGTGGGCATTAGTGAAAGCCTGTTAATGTAATAATGGGTCTTTAGAGTAGGATGGTGCGATCCTTTGTGGAACTGACTGGTGCTGTTGGGTGAATGAGGCGGGTATGGTGTCAGCATAAAGGCATACACTCAAATATTCACTTTTTACTAGACTGTATGTCTGTTTCATGAGTGGGTTCAGTTTCTAGACTTTTCTGCTCTTGTGAGAATATACATTAACATATACATAAACATTGTACAGCTTTCTCAGGTAATGACGGTCTGAAGTCTTTTGCATTCTAAGAAACAGCAGATTCAACACTAAAGTGAAAGTTTGTGTTGAATCTTTTCAATTTGTGTGTGTGTGTATTTTGTTCAGTTGTCCCATAACCCCTTGACGCACATTGGGGCTCTGACGCTGCTCACCACGGTCAAGAAGAACATGAAATCAGCATTGGAGGAGATCAATATTTCTGTAAGTGAAGCAAAACTGCTTTCACCTCAGCATATGAACTACAGTGTATCTGTGAATGAATATTATATAGTATATCATGTTTATACATGTCTCCTATGCTGAAGATGTCTGTGTTTATGTATGTCTCTCTCTGCCTGTGTGTGTCGGTGAGTGTAGACGGTGTGGGTGAACGAGGCCTTTGTGGAGCTGTTGGCAGCAGTCTGTCAGGATCGCTCGTCTCTGGACGTCCGGTACAGAGGCATTATGGGTTCCATCACCAGGACCAAGACGCCCTCTGCTGCCCTCCAGATCTTCCAGGTCAGCGGTCAGGAAAGGAGGGAAATCACCTGACAGGCATTTTTTTTTTTACTGCAGGGAAGAGAGATTTTCTTCTGGGATTTGACACACTGTGTATTAGTGGCATACATGTGTTAATATTTGAATGAAATATATGGCATGACAACAAATTGAGAAAACCTTACCAAATGGTGTACAATCAAGATATCCAGATATATTTAAATTTTGTATGAGCATTTCTTAAACATCTAAAAATTTTGAAAAAATATAAAATATATTATATAAAATAATATATTATATAAAATAATGTATTAGTCTTTGATAAATGATGAAAACAAACAGTTCTTGGTAGTGGACTTTGGACCCCACTGCATACTGTGAAGACAGAACCACCTTTCCTTTTTGCTCTGTTGAAACTTTTTTTTAGAAAAGAATTAAAACAGTTTCCGAATGGTATTTGAAACAGATGATCTGGATTCTTGTCACAGAAATACTTTGAGGAGCGAGAAGAGAGCATCATGGATTTCTTCCAGGCTTTGGATAAAGAAGGAACCATGAAGGTCTCCAACTCTGCCTTTAGGAAGACAGTACAGGTTTGGGGTAGCAGTTTATTAAACTGCACTGATAATGTCATACAGTTGCTCTTAATGCTTTCAAGAATTAAATAAATTCTCTACTGCACATCAGTGTGCACAACAAAGCTATTGTAGAAAAGTGGCTCTAAACTAAGAATGTTCCCATATTCACTAAAGCACGGATGATGGTCTGAGGAAATAATGTTGTCATGCGTTGCAGGCAGCTAACATTCCTCTGGATCAGCACCAGCTTGAGTGGTTTATCAAGACGTTTGACAAGGACTGCACAGGCACCATAAGCTACAGGTCTGTCTCTGAACAGGTGTACTGCAGGAAAATGACAATAATCCTGCTGCCATTATCATGTTATCATCACATCATGCAAAAATCTGATTAACTTTACTTAAAACAGCCTGTTTGAAGAGAAAGCTTGAGCAAAAAAGTGTTTAGTTTTAACAGTTGTGTGGACACGCACTTGGTAACACATTTGGTAACACTTTACAACAATGAATATTCGATTTTGCCCCAAGTAACCGATAAACAAATTTAGTGCTGAACATCTTATTCTTACAGTGCCCATGGTCTAGAAAATTTGGCCGGTGTGGCAACTCTGTGCTGAATATTTTGAAGAGATCTTGTTTTATTCATCCAGCCCAAGATAAATACATAGCCAGATGTGTTTTCCCCTAAGCTAAACTGAGACCAGCCGCTCAAATACAGCTTCAAGAAGATCTTGTCTTGTACTTTGAAGAGTAAGCATCGCCGAACTCCCTAAATCCATCTTGACTGAAAGCCTGGAGTTATGCAGCTGTATTCATTACTCAGGGAGTAATATAATATCCAGTTTTCTCTTTGAGCTGTCTCTCTTTCTTGCAGTCAGTTTGCTGAGCAGTCATAGGTTCAGGGACATTCAACAGCGCTAACATGAGGATTGAGGATGACAGATGAGAGATCTTCAAATAAAGGCAGATGAAGTTTGTATTGCATTGAGAATTTGTGTTATTCCCCTGTGTTATACTGTAATTGCATCATCACTCAGTGACAGATTAAACACTCATTAATTCACAGCCACATAATTTGTCCAAAGCAGTATAGACTACGAGTGCAAATCTCTGAAGCCCAAGAGGAAAAGAGAAGGAGGGGCACATGACATCACAAACCCAATGACATCACGCACCAATGAGAGCAGCACCCTAACACCGGCCTCCTGTGACGTCAGTGGCTCCACCTTCACTTCTCCTTCCCCTGCAGTTCTTAGCTCAACCCAATTCTCTCCGGTGTGAATACTTTAACCTCTAACCCCGGCCAGCTGCACCCGCATCGGCTCTGCCAGCTGTGCCCGCCGTCGGGCCACGGGGGCCTCCGCCTCATTCTCTCCATCCAAAAATAATCTTCTGGTATGACAACAGAACAAGAGGAGGAAGAAAAGGAGAGCCAGCCTCCATATCAAAGGGCCGAGAGGAGAGAAAGAATAGGGCCAGATGCGAGGTAGCCGTTTCGCCACATTGGTTCGGCTTTGTAGGAAACGGCCTGTAAAGGAAACAACACGCTTGTGAATATGCATGTGCACCATTACTTATGCAGGCCCCCGCAGAGTGGGATTATTAAAGGCGTGTTGATGAATTGTGTCTCAAGGTGGGCAAGCTGTTCATGTCAGGTGCCTCCGGTGGTATAACAAGGCTGGGCCTAACTGTCATGTTGTGACGCTCCTGGGTATTCTACCAGCCCGTTACCTTTCAGTCAGAGCTGGCTGACAGCTTACTCACAATATTAACAGTTTTCAAATGTCCAAGGCAAAATTTCTTCTTCTTACTTAAAAGAAAGCTACCTGACACATGTAGAGCTGCAAAAAATCAAATGTCTAAGTTGGGTTGTGTTTGTATTGGTCTGTGACTGAGTGTCCTCATGTTGTCAATTCCAAATAAATTGCGGCAACCCTTCAGTGATTTTCAGCCGTCGTTCTGCTTAGTCTTTATATACTGTCTCCATCCCTCTCTCTCATACTATATATTTGACCAAGTCACAACTGATAGACCTGCGCATCACTGGCTGAGCTGCCTCTTCACGATTATGAGTCATTTCATACTTTTTTGTCCATGTTTGATCTGACAGCTGTGTGTCCAGATAAAATAATAATACAAAAACATTAGCACTTAGTGCTCTTAGCCTGTTGATTCGGTCCATTTGCTGCTGGACAGCCATGTGAGGATTTGGGTTCAAAGGGTTTTTACCCCCAAAATGTATCATTTGGCTCCGTAACTCCATCCACAGAAGAAGCTTACACGTACAAAAAACGACAACAAGTGGATCTGATACACTTGAAACCAAGGTGAGATGTTCCTGAGGGCGTCTCTTATCAGATTATTCCTGAAGTCAGTTTTAACATGCATACAAGGGATGTGCATTTTTTAAAAAACAAACTGAAAATGTTCTACCAAAGTAAAAGAGCTGTTTAAAGCCTTTTCACACTCAAAGTTTCTGGGGAAAGGCCTCAAAGTAAAAAATAAAATAAATATATACAACCAGTCCAATTTTGTTGGTGATATATTATCAAATTAAAGTCCAAATACACTTTTGCAATAGGACTAAAATATAATTCTTTACATAAGGGTATTGATATAATTGGCTTATTTGAAAGATGGAAAAAAATAACAGAATAATTTAGGTAAATTATCCCTCTGATGTGGCTTAATGAAAACAAACAGCTAGCTGCCAATTTCTAATGGGCCATCTTTCATCTGAATGGACACAAAGACTTAAAACCCACATCTTATTTAGCAGTCCAATTGGAAATTCACAAATTTGGCCAAATTTTAAAGACAAAACAAAAACCCGCCAACAAACCCCTCAGATATCTATGCACCCACTGGCACACGCTGCCAATTAACATGATCTCGAAAGCGCTAATGGAATCTTGAGTGGTAATAAAAGTAAATAATTTAATTAAAGGATCCGTTGTACCATTGTCTGCTGTATTCAAGCCCATTAGGACCTCCAGTATTCTCATGGTAATCTAATGTTTGGGTTTTTTTGTGTTCCCATAATGAATTCTGTGTTTTTCCTCCAAATGGCGTTGTTCAGACATTTGTGTAGGTGCTGGCAGGGAAACAAAGACGTACATTAGGACCCATTGTCCTCCGCGATTATTAAAGTAAACAGAAATACTGAAGGGGTATCATACACAGCTGCACACACTTGAGTCAGTGTTTGTGAAGTGGGAGGAAGGGCCAAGCAACCCTCAAGACTTTGTCAGAGATGATCCCATTATTGTGGCGCTCCTCAAGAGCCGAGCGCCAGGCTCGCTAATGAGGCTTTGAAGATCCATCTTTGGCACAGAATTCATCTGCAATTGGCCCAGCAGAGAATTCAGGAGCAAAATAGGTTTGGCACGGGATAAAATGCTTCAGCCAAGATTAACCATGAAGATGTTCCCTGCTTGATCTTTATGCTTTCTATTGTGCCATTTTGGGCTATTTGAAAGGGGCTATTTTGCAGCTCTTTTCAAAAAGATGATGGTGCCAGTTCTTAATAGATGCCAGTCAAGGAGAAATACGGTCAACAGTTTCTCTGATGCAGACTAAGCTTAACACTACAGTCATTGTCGGATTTTGGGAGTAAAAGACCAGACCAATGGCAAATACAGAATATATACACAATGTTCAAAAAGGAAACGGTCAATGCGAGTTTAAGTACATAAAACTCTGAGATGTTTAATGTTTAAAACTGTTTTCTTTAAATAGATACAAGTATTTTATATAGGGTAGCACAATGAGAATCTGTTCCCCAGACACTGGAGAGCTCATGAGAAAACCCTGCTGCCAAATTGTGCGTCTTCAACACTACTCCCAACATGAAATGCTGCCTATGTAGTTGTTTATACAATATATATATATAAAAAAAAAACATCCTGAAAGGAATAGTGTCTGGTTTTGCATGGTTTCTGCTCATGAACTGTGAATTCATGTAGGAGGAAGTGCGTTCTGTTCTACTTAAAGCCCATACAATATTTTGATCAACATTCATCAACAGATTTGAGATTTGGACCTTTGTTGGACTCGACTCAAAAACAGGGGATGTTGTAGGAAAGAGAAAAAAACAACAGGACAGGCAGTACGGCTGAGCTGACTCCAACACATGCTCATCAAATGGTTTACATGGATTTAAAGGCATGGAGCTGCTATCCGGATGTTGCTGGTTTCCACTAACAGTTCAGCTAGGTTCCAGTGTCACTCAAATCCTACCCCAGGCAACATTGTTGCGATTATTTTTTGCAGCTTGTTGCCAGCAACGACGACTAGCGATAGTTTCAAATAAACTAAGGAATTCTTTCAATCCTTTGTTAACATTAAAACATCTTGAACTGGTTTGAGCGAGCTCCACTTGGCTCCACTTGAAAAAGCGCCTCAGGAGTCCTAACCGATGAGCAGAAATGCCGAGTCAGGCAGTCAACTCTACTGCCTGGAAAAGACATTTTGTTTTACGATTACACAGCTGAGACAAGAGTATAGTGAGGTGTCAATCTAATGCTTCATATGTTCAACTTAAGAGCACATGGGAATCATTACACAACACTTGCTAGCTTCAACATGTTCAGCCTGTGTGCATGCCAGTTAGAGTTTCCATTTCTTATCTATGTTGAGGATTTAAATTGTGACTTGTTTCTTTGTGCAATTGTTACAAGACAATTATTGATACAGAGAGCACAGGATTCAAAAAGAACAAAATGCTTGTTTAAACTTTCCAATCCAATATTGAAATTAGAGTAAATTTTTGCCAAAGCCCATATTAAACCTATTCCTGTAATCATGGATTTTTCATGTTACAATCAAGCACCCTTTACTCAAGCTTCATGAGTGTTGGAGCCCAACCTTAATTTCCCCCTGCAGTCTCGTCCAATTGAACACTTAAAAAGAAGACAATGGTTTATAGGCGATTTTGTGCGATGTTTTTGGAGGGGGGTTCATGTTATGCAGGTGAGCTATCTCTAAATACAGCATAGTGGTGAAAGGGAAATCACATGTCCAGCAGCAGCACCCGTGGGTCTTCCACCACGGCTTTGATCTTGCGCAAGAAGGTGACCGCTTCTCTGCCGTCGACGAGTCGGTGGTCGTACGTCAGCGCCACGTACATCATGGGCCGGATCTCAACCTGCCAAAGCAAAAAGCCTTGTGTGTTACGGTTTACTCGCATACAAGTAGATCAGATCTGGATCAAAGAGTAGTTGCAAATTATTTGTAGTGTCTGTTTTAAACCATGACAACAACAGGGTTTACCACATCAGGACAATTCAGATAGTGTCACATAAGATATCAATCACAAAGAAAGTATACTAAACTGACTTCTAATAAGTCTTGCATTTCTAACGTTCATTGTATTGTACTATGTGGCAAACTCCGTACTGTTTTTGTACCCCAAGCAGGTTAAAACAAAACACTAAGCATTTGTTTATGCAAACACTACTTGCAAAATACCAGGTCTATGGTGAATACAAAGAGAACATCAATACAGTGAAGAAAAGTTTCACTTCTTGCACAGTTATTAAGCTTGTAGGGCAGTATGCATTAAATGAATGAATCTATTTTTTAACAAAGCACAAGATACTAATTGTTTCACCATCTGTATCTCGGGATACAATTCATGACTCACCTTGCCATTGATGGCCACAGGTCGGTCGAAGATGCCGTGCATGCCGAGGATGGCGGACTGCGGCGGGTTGATGATGGGCGTTCCAAACATGGAGCCAAACACTCCGCCGTTGCTGATGGTGAAGGTTCCGCCATCCATATCCTCAACAGCCAGCTCGTTTTTACGAGCCTGAGACACACAACACAATCAATCCACTTATTTTCTCATGACTTCCATGATGAAGAAGGTAAAATAATAAGACATATAATAGATTTTTTTTCTAAATTACGTTGAGGTCGAGGTTGACATCAATATCAGGGACGTAATTCTAACCACAACGGAAATTTAAAAACCATATACAATAATCTTAGGCGGTCACTGTGTCCAAACATTTGCACAAAGCTTTTTACCTTTTCTCCCAGTGCACTAATGGTTTTCTCAATGTCAGCAAAGTTCATGGTCTCAGCATTGCGGATCACTGGTACAACAAGTCCCTAACGGAGGTTATAGAAAGAAAATATGAGAATGGCTACACACAAAGTATCTTAGATGCCAATTTATTTACAAGGCATTAGAGTGCTACATCCAACATTTACCAGCAATTGCTTTTTAAAACACATAAAACTTTAAAAAAAGGTTTTGTAGATCCAAGAAGTCATACCTTTGGAGTTGCCACAGCCACACTAATGTCTACGTAATCCCTGTAGACGATCTCTTTGGTTGTATCATCAATAACTGAGGGAAGAAAAAGAAATAACTTAAAATTAATAAATGTAACATCTAGTTAAAGATTTTTTCCTGACAAAGTAGAATATAAGATAAAAAATTAAATGTTTCAAAGCAATGCAACAATGTAATTAGGGAATAAAGCTCCTTTGTGGCTTAAGAAAGCTACATGACATTACTTAAGCTGGTTGACCTCTAAATAAAAACAGTGGAAGTAATTTCTTATGGCGTCTTACCCGCATTAACAGCAGGCTGGTCAGTCAGAGCGTGCGCTGCCGCCTTCACAAACGCTGACATAAAACCCAGCTTCATGTTGTGCTTCTTTAAGAAAGCATCCTTGTGGATTTTCCTCATCTCCTGGATGTTGCTGAAGCAAAATTGAGGATATATCAATGAGTTTGTTTAGCAAAAAACACATTAGTCAATGAATCCCTTGTGTGATACTGATCTTATGGTTATATCTTGATAGCGACATGCAAATCTTGCAAGCACCACTGCCATGAAATGTGAATCAAGTTCTTCTGCATTGAGACTTGCAGCCCTAACTGGCGAGGGTCTAGACCAGTACACACACACACACACACACACACACACACAGGAGACAGTTGTATTCACTGATTTTAGAGATACTGTGGCTGACCTCATGTCCACCTCGTTGAAGGTGGTCAGCATGGCGCAGGTGTTCTGAGCCTCCTTCAGCCTCTGGGCGATCCTCAACCTCATGCGGTTCATCTTCACCTGAATAGGAAGAAAGGAATTAAATACATGTGAGTGAAAATACTAGATGACACTGATACATCCTTCTCTCCTTTAAGTGGTATATATTTTAGGTTGAAGAAGAAGAAGAATAAAACCATGCAGCATAATAAGGTCCTTGTTTGAGCATTGCTTGCATGTGCGTTACCCTGTTCTCTGCTCTGACTCCTGCTGGTGAAGGGGCAGCAGCCGGAGCTGGAGCTGCAGCAGTGGGCTTGATAGCAGAAACTATAAGGAGAGAGAGGGATTGACACAAGATGAGCTCAAGAAATTTCTCAAAAAATGAAACAAAACATCTATAATAAAACATGGGTTAACAAGCTGTCATCAGAGCCAATAAGAGTGCTAGTCAGCTGCTCAGATACTCAATTCTAGAAATATCTGTATAATGATCCTTAAATGATGCTACTTGTAGCAGAACTAAGTAGATTTGTGTGGCAGAGTGTGAAACACACCAGGTTTGGCTTGGGCAGCTTGTGCTGGCACTGGGGGCACTGGAGGCATGGTGGTAGGGACTGGGGTTGGAGGAGGTGGAGGTGGAGGAGGGGCTGCAGCAGCCGCAGCGGGGGCTTCTGCAGCCGGGGAAGGGGCAGCTTTGGCAGCACCAGCTGAGGAGACAGAAGGAAAGAAAGATAGATAGTCGTTCTGTTAGTCAGGTTTGCCATCAGTCTCTAGATTGTGTGCAGTAGTCGAGGGGGACACAATTGATTCCAACATTATAAGTATTCCTGAGATCCCATTAAATCTTGAATCCAGAATGTGACAGCAACTGGTGAGATCTATACAGAAACTTTGTATTACATACAATTTAATGAAATATAAAAACTTCTGGTATGTGCCTTTACTAGTTAGTTTACCGCACTGATACAAAGTAAACAAGTGCGCACCTCCTTTCCGGAGTTTGAAGAGGGGCGTTCCTCCCTCCACTCTCCCTCCATCGGGCACCAGCAGTTCCTCAATCACACCAGCGGCTGGAGCGGGTACTTGTACCGAGGTCTGGAGATACAAAACACAAACAATTTTAGCAGTTCAGCATCTAACATTTTCTTTTACTCTGTTAAAAAGTAAAAAGTTGTGTTCTTCATATTTAGATGATTTTTTCATACCTTGTCCGTCTCGATTTCGCACACCACTTCATCTTCTGTCACAGAGTCACCCACAGCTGAAGGAAAAACAATTAATGACCATTTATTTTACGTGCAGAAATACGATACAATCATCGTTTGGCTCAGTGTGGGACATTGGCATCTGTGAAATACTGATTACATTTTACTTCACTTTTACCAACCTTTTTCCCACCTGACGTCCCCCTCTGAAACAGATTCTGCAAACGCAGGAGTTTTGACAGTGACTACTTCGTCCCCTGTACAAAAACAAACACAAGAGTTAACTCAAGTTAAACATTAAACAAACAGTTGAGTTCAACTCATTATGTTGACAGTCGAGTATATATATGTTTTGGTACGTACTGTGAACAGCAGATGTCTTGAAGTATCGGATGTGGAAGACATTGGCTGATGACAGCGATTCACATCTAAAAAGACAAAAATATGTTTAAAAAAAAGGGCATTTATTTTTAGATACATGTAATAAGATGCAATTCTACAATACAAATTACTTTGTGAAAAAACATTATAATGGGCAGATCTCCCAATTTTTTATTCTTACTTTATATTTACAACACACCAAAGCAACATTAAGCCAATATTTGCTGCATAAGCCTATAGCTGAGCTTGTCATAAAAACATAAACAGGTAATACAGATCTTACACCAACAACACAGCATTGTGCTGAAGGGTTTCTAGATAATGAGGTTATTGTAGGGCATTCAAAGGTAACAGAATGGAGGAGAGCACTTACGGCTGAGAGTTCCTGTAAACAACCCGGTTGCACACGGAGAGGCCTTAAGGTGAAGATAAGAAGAGAGAGGAAAAACAAAGAAAATGAAAGAAAAGGGGTTGTTATTGGCTAGATGATAACAGAAGCAGCGACCACTGAGGCTCTCGAGGGTCTGATATATATACGTGAGTGGAGTTCTGCAAAAGGTACGTCTAACCACTTGTGGGCTCCTCAGGCATCTCTGCCACTCAACAGGCATTATCCCATTCTGCGTAGGATGACCCATTTAAAGAGCGTGTTTATTCAAGAAAAACAAAGACAGCAGTCTTAGATGTTGCATTACTCCTGAGGTCCTCAACCCCAGCTGAAGGACTAGACTACTTAGTTAAAGGCGTACTTACCAGATGCACATCGTCGAACCAACACATTATTACCCTGAAAAGATTGGAAAGTACACAAATCAGTTTCATTCGCTCAGTTACCCATTCATTTATTTGTGTATTGTATATCAAAATACCAAGAATCACTATTGTTCTCAATGTAGGCAGGCTGTGACAGCCCTTCACTGGTAGCCTCTCAAACCACAGTAGCATGATTTAGATTAACTGTGCTTCCCCAACCAGATAAAACAGTTCTGATTAAAGACTCTGAAAACAGGTCGGCCGTCAAGGCTGAGCATTCAAATCATATCCTTATGTTTTTTTAGCTGAGAGACAATAAGGCTAAAAGACAAAATCTTGTGAGCCGCCATAAAGCGGAGTACCAGAGCTGTCACGGTTAGTTTTGTCCTCAACACGCAACCGAGTCATAAAATCTAGGGCCTGAGGTATAAAACTTCAAGAACATTAACCACTATGAAGCTGAATGTGCAAAAACACAAACAAATGCATAAACACATTCATCCTTAGATTTCCAAATTGCTGTGCACACTCTCCCACTGTGCAATTTCTTGTTATGAATTAAACAGCAGATTGAAGCAGATTTGTGTGTACATGACTGATCTCAATATTTACACCCTGTTAACACACACGATTGGATAGAAACGGCTGTTGGAAGGCCCCATATTTGTCTACGTGGCATTTAGTGTTTCATTCAACTCATTCAGTCTTGCCAAGAAAATAGAAAAAAAAAAAAAAAAGCACCAAACAGTAAACCTAAGCAACCACAGCATAGCCAATTGTGAAGTTGAGCAGTGTTGACAAGGTTGACAATGGGCTCACAGAAAAAGATATCTGGAGGCATTTCCTCGCATTACTAAGTATGAATTAATGAACATTTGCCAAAGAAGAAGCGATGGCAAAAGATGTAAAGTTTGCACAACATCAAGATCACTGCTAAATACACTTTCTATTAAGTCTGCCAGTCTTCCAACAGCGGCAAAGCAGTTACTGTATATCATTATGCTTGAATATAATGTGATTAGTAGCTTCACCCAAATCAATGGAAAATGTACACATATCTTGTAGAAATGCAGTGTAAGACACTCATGTCAAATCCCAAACTTTGTCTGGAAATAAGTACCTGCATGTATTACTTTTTATATGCACTGATTTTATATAAAGAGACAAATGCTAAGATCATCTATGGGCTGGACATGAACTACACTAGATCACTTTTTTACTCAAATGTGTGGTGATTAATCACACCCTTCTCCTTAATGGGAAAATGAGGAACTCTCAACTAACAAGGTTTAGTTAGACTTTCTAGACTTTTCAATGATCAGTTACACCACTTTTCAGTTATACCACTGGATTTTCTTCTTACTTTCGTTTTACACTGACAAAGGCTGGCCACTGTAAAGATTTTAATTACACTGATATGTTTATAGGACTTTTGAGGGTGGAGGCCCGAGCCACAGCACTGACAAGCTTAGGCTTCTTCACACTGTCTTTAGTCTGTTGTATTCACTAAGCCCACAAACTATGTTCTTACTGGTGAGCTGATGTTGACTGCCAGAGTAGGGTGGAGTTGTCAGAAAGTGAGTCATAATATATAGCAGAACACAGCATATACAGGCATGCACGCAAGATCTATTTGTGTTTCCACTGTCTATACCAGTGGTGTCCAATCATGTGCTATGGAGGGCCAAGAGTCTGCAGGTTTTCCTTCCAACCAACCACTACACTAGGTGATTTATGACCGAAACCAGTGTCAAATTGACTAGATATTTCGTATCTTTTCCTTACATTAAGTTTTTTAATGTGTTCCAGTAGACTCATTTCCTTAGAGCTTCTTGATGGATCCCAATGTCCTTGTGCTTATTTTCAAAGGTTGCATTATGCCATTACAGATTTCTCAAACAACCATGCAGCGAAAAACCAACTATGTTGGCAACATTACCACCTAAGCCTCTCTATGAGTTATGCAGAGGAATTGTGGGAAGGCACCTGATCTACTAGTCGGACAAGACAAGCATATTGCTATTGTGAGTTCCTGCTGAAAGTAATGACAAGGCAGCTGAACTTGAGGGCAAACCTTGCTCCTCACGGCACATTCATGTCTAACATGACATGGGCTATTTCTGGCTGTCAGGTCAGCTGCACACACCAAGCGCCGCCATAACATACTTACATTACTTTGTCAAGAAATTAAGGCTGCTCCATATGCTGTGAAGCCATTCATGGATAAAAAAAAATTGCACACTGATACGACAGACGGGGGCAGAGGTTAGTTTCAGAGCTAGTTAGGTTAGCTGCTCTGACCTGCTCGCTAAAGCTAACATTAGCTAGGCAGCTATGTCGGACATAACTATGTTGAAAATTTAATTTTAAATGAACATTTACATATTTTGACGATAGCCCCAAGTCTAATCGGATAGCATGCTCAGTTTCTTCAGAAAACCGCTCACTAGCTAACTTTGCGGGTGTCAGTGTGGCTCTGCCCTTGGTGGATGAGGCCTTGCTTGACATGAAGCTAAGTTAACGTCAGTTGCTCGCTGTGGCCTTGAACTACCCGGTCGAAACCCTTCAGAGCTCAAAGAACCGGGACATTTCAGTGACCTTTCCATCCTACCTGGCTTAGCGCGGACACCGAGCGGCCAAGCGTCCGGTAAAGACATCGGGATTGCGATAACATAGCTGACGTCTCTGTTGTTTGGCAGCGACCGAGGGAGCGGCTGAGAGGCTCGCGCTACTCCCGATACGTGGGCGGTCCGAGGCTCGTGAGGCCGAGTCACTCTGGGAGATACCACTGTGGCTGGCAGAGAGGGGGGCAGTCTGTACCATAATGAAATAAATTACTTTGCAGTTCCCTATTATTTACTGGCCATTCGTTATACTTCAAATTGACCAAAACTATGACTGGGGAGATATAAATAGTAGACTGAATTCTCTGATGATGAATATGTATTTTAAACGTAACAGGATTGTGCCATAGATTAAATAGAGTAGGGCTACTACTCAATGAATTCAAAGTTTAGGAAATTTGCAATGAGCCACACTATTCTGAGCAAGTTCAGTTCAGTAGAAACTGGACAAACAAGTCAATTTTAAGAAAACATAGCATTAGATAAATATTTAATTCTTCAACCTTTTGTCTAATCTTTGGTTGTCTGGTACACATAATGGATTCGGTGTAATTATGGGCCAGGCAAAGGGATGGGATAGGGTGGCAAATTTGACCACACCTCCTCGTTTCTGGTCCGGCTCAGTCGGGCTAGTAGAAATACTTGAGACGTCCTCTCCTCCAGCAAGCATCCGACCTGCAGGCTCTACTGCTCTCTCCGAAAAGCAACAGGTAGGGTGTCAGTTATTTATTTGCATGATGTCTTTGAATTCTGCATGTTATAGTTTCATAAGGTGACAGCAAAATAGGCTACACGGTGTTTCTCTCAGTCTTTGACAATAGTTTGAGAATCTGATCTGAGAAACGGATACATGTAAACTGAAGAGACGCAACAAGAAAACTTACAGGACAGACTAAAGCATTTCTTGGATATAGAAGGATGAGAAGAAATCAATTTCTTGCATTTTGAAGACTAGTTTCTTACAGTGGCTCTGTTATAGCTGTGCCAAGTAGGCTACATTTTCAAATGTAACTCAAATTAGTCACAAATACTCAATTGACACTTTAAATGTCTTACAGGTTAACCTTACATCTAGACAAGACATATTAGTATGATTTAACGGTTTAATAAAGTTCAAGTAGCATACATGTCAATTAAATCAATCCAAAATAAATAAGCAGTAGCCTATGAGAATTTAAAAAAGTATTTAATATTAGCAACAATTAACAATGAACCCTTTTGATAGAATGAATCTAAAACAACATTTTTCATTGTGACATCTCCAAGCACTTTGATTTTTGATTTATTACAATACTTATGCTATATAATGACGTTTAGTATTCTTTTTCACTGCTGTCTTTCTTAATTCAACAAGCATGAATTCAAGTCTTTGGGACAAAGGCATGTATTCCAGCAACATCTACCTTGACAGCTGCAGTGCAGAGCATCTCCCCTCTTTTCAACCTGATCCCACTCTGTCATCACATTCAGATGAATCAGGTATTTCTGTGCTGTTGCACAAAGACATTGGAAGCAATAGGATTCTACCGGAGAGCGCTTATTACAGCAGCAATGATATTGGTTCAAGTGTGATCAGTTCAAGCCAGGTGGAGCCCAGCAGCAGTCCGTCCACAGACGGCACCGTTGGACCTTTGTCCACAAGACGGCACTTATCCCCCGCAGCCAATTCTTGCGCTCCCCATGACTGGACCCTGAATAGTGGCCATCAGGCAAAGCGTGCCAGAGTGGAAAACATCATCAAAGGCATGACAGGCTCCCCTGGTATGCATTTCACAGATGTGGCGGCGGCAGCGGGTCAGCATGAGGAATCAGACAGCGTGCGGGAAAACCAAAGGACACAGGACCTGCCTCTCCATCAGGACCACATGCAGAGAAGTGGAGCTGGTGGCACCAGTCACAGGAGTCAAGAGAACCAGACAACAAGGAGGCAGATTCAAAGCGGGCATCAGCCACTCAGACAACTCCGGACAAGGTTTACCCATGTGGACGTGGTAAATGAAGCTGAAGAGGTCAGTAGGGAAAGTTTTGTGGAGGAAAATGATCCCACCTGGAGCGATTCTCCCAGCATATCTCCAAGAGATACGTTTACAGATCCATCCAATGAGTTTGAGAGCACCTCAAGTAGAAAATACCAAGGGTGGAAAAAGGTGAAGCTGATGAACTACTTCCAATCCAAACCTGACAAAATAAAGTTGATGGCAGATATTTTAAAGTACGAACTGTCAAGAGCTGTCAGTATGAGCGTTGACTCTATTTTCAAAAGCATGCCGCTTTTACAGGGGCCGCCAAATGATAAGGGGAGTGTAGACACTGATAATATGTCTCTTCTTAATCTTAATCAGAAGAACAATAAATCAAGACTCCCATGTTGTGAGAGAGCAGAGGTCCAAGTCCCAGATGTTCAAACGGAAGCGCTTTCTCTGGTTGTGCAAAAGCCTCCACAGGCCAGATGTGGTGCGGTTAACCTCCAGCCCAAAACAAGACCTCACCATTGTCCAAAGCCTCCGTTCCCCTTCGGTCATCACATTGCTCTTCATGAAGATCGGGCGTCAGAGAATATTCATAACGGCGGCCATCAGAACGCCCTCAGATGCTTCCAAGATGGATATCCTGGAGTTGATCAAGCAAAGTTGGAGAGATTCGATGCATCTTGGAACCCGGTCAAAGTGAGATCCAAAGTCAACTCCAGATCTGTCAGAAGTCCCCAGACTCATCCTGTGTCGGTGGATCCCATGCTTTTGGAAAGCCTGTGTCTCCCTCATGTCAAGATCGAGTCAGATGGCCTGCAGACTATGGTGAAGAATAACTTGTACGTGCTGAATGTATCCTTTAGAAGTTTTCTAATCAAAACATTGTTGTATAAAATGCTTGACTAATATTTGACCGCTTAATCAATTGTATTCTGACTTTCACATGTACCTTTAAGATGAGTGAACAGCAAAATGCTAGGGCTCGAAACGGTCTGATATTTCTTTCATAAAAGAACTGTCTGTAGCTTTTGAAGCAATTGTCTTTAGATACCAGTATTATTATACCTCACAAGACAACTTCTACCTCTGCTTCTTTGAGGTTCAAGTGCCAAATAACAAACTGGCATGTGCTCACAAACCTTCTCATCACCCCAGGTATCTGCTATAAAATGAGTCTGTTCATCAACACCAATTTTCCTGTCTTTTCTAAAGAGGGCAATAACTTTGCGACTTGGTTTGGCCTAGAGACTCCAATAAGTGCCTCCTTTGATCTTGTGAGCTCTGAAGAAAATTGCAATGTCTCCCTCTATCTTGAGTCGTAATGATTGCCGAGAGAGAAAATGTTTCCAAAGAATGCTGGGCTTTCTAAAAGAGAAAGGTCATGCTGTTTCTTATGTGTAAGATGTGTGTATTGTGTCCTTAATACTGGTGCATTTAGGAGGGTCTGACCACAAATCATCTGAAGAAAGCGAAGCTCATGTTCTTCTACACTCGCTACCCCAGCTCACTAGTGCTGAAAACCTTTTTCCATGATGTGCAGGTGAGGAGGTTTTGTAGAGATGCAACAAAATTGTTGTGTACATTTGTGTCATTTTAAGTGACAGGATAGAAAGCATGAAAACATGATGAATCTTGGCTAATCACAACACTACATGTTTATAGCATTCATCAAAATCTTGGAAAAGTTATTCTGCATATGCAGCAATGCATATTGCTGCTGTCGTGAAATCCCATAATTCATAAATTACTTCAAAGCTTTCATGATCCTTAATGTGCCGGACAGGTTCTATCACCCTAGGGTCCATGAAAACAATTTCAAACCAATTGTGTGTTTTCAAAAATGTATCATTGTGAAAGAAAGAATCAATTCCTGAAAAATGTACTTATGATATGATATGATGTTTCTGAGCGACAACAGCAATATAATTCAACAACTAGAGATTAGGATTACCAAAATTACACCATCTTGAGTATTGCATGTCTGTAAAATACAGAGGTGTAAAAATGACAATACAATGATGTGGTAAAAAACTTTATTGCCATTTTATTTTCATCACATTGAAAACATTTTACACTGTAAACCACACTTTAAGTACATAACAGTTAATCTCTCACACAGACAAAACATTAAACATTACAACAATCCTAAAAATTAGCTCCAAGATGCAGTGACTCGTTACCTTCAGACATCGCAGCAACTCACTTACCCTTGTTCTGTTTCGTTCCCAGTTCACGCGCTGCATCACCTCCCAGCTGATCAAGTGGTTCAGTAACTTCAGGGAGTTCTACTACATCCAGATGGAGAAGTTCGCCCGCCATGCCATCCTGGAAGGAGCGGCCGATGTGATGGATCTGACTGTGGGAAGAGAATCGGAACTTTTTAGAGCTCTCAACATGCACTACAACAAGGCCAACGACTTCCAGGTGAAGTACAAGGGAAATCACCAAGTAATTCTATACACTGATATACACTGAATGGACAAAATATTGGGGACATCTTCCTGATATTGAGCTGCACAATCCACTTCTCAATTGTCTCAAAGCTGAAAAATCCTTCTCTAACATGTTTGCTGCTCTTTATCTGCATCTCCTCCGTTGTGATTGGTTTAGATTTAATAAGGGAAATCAATAAGGGATAATGGATTTTACCTGCATTCACCTCATTAGTGTACTTCATGAAAAAAGTAAGTGTCCCTGATATTTTGTACATTCAGTGTACATTCCAACATGATACAAAACTTTTTTTTTTTTTTTTTTTACTGCAAGTCCAGTGAAAAAGACTTCAACAAAAGGCCTTTTGCTGTACAGGAAGAGGTCTTGCAGTTATGTTGTATTTGGCACATTAGATAGGGAAACACCGACAGATAATTCCAAGATGATGGATAAACAATACAAATTGAGTTGTGCTTGGTAGCCAGTGTTTTACATTTATTAGTTTCATCCATATACTAATAGTATTGAACCCACATTAACCAGGAAATGTGCAGTTTGTCATCTGTGCCTAAAAACATGTAGACCTTTATGCACCAAAACCTTCTTGGTTCTCACAGATTTATGATTTTAATCTCTTAACAAGTTAATAAGTCTATACTGTCTCTACTGTATTAGTGAAGATGACATACACTTTATTAGGAACACCTGCTTATTCATGCAATTATCCATTCAGCCAATCATGTGGCAGCAGTGCAATTCTCTTCAATTCCAAGATATTGCCTTAAAAATGTCAATTTTGTCCTAAAACACTGCATTTTGCTTGCGGAGACTGTCACATATTGCAGGGAAATTGTTGTTATTTTTAGGAACGAGAATTAAAATGATAAAAAATAGATTCTGAATTTCTGTTGCGGAGGTTTCAGTTGCATTGTCAAGCAAATGGCTAGTTAGAGGCAAGTTGAAAACTGTTTAATTGCAAGACTACATAGATAATAAATGTAATTTATGATAATCAGTTCCAGTTGCATTACAGTAAACGCAAGCTGGTAGGACCTCATTCTTTTAACACTGTTAAAATTTAAAATTAAATAAAACTGTTACAAACGGCCAGTTCTTACAGCTTACCTGGTAAAGTTGATTACATTCTTCTGGTGTCCCAGGTCTCATTCAGCCCCTGATAATACACCAGGTGAACATAATTAACTACCAGGTAAAATAGAAAAACAGCAGGCCTGTGGGGGTCTCTGGGGGTACAGGCACCCTCTCTGTTAGGGATCAGAGAGCAACACTGTCAAATGCATCTCATTTAGGTGTAAAAGCAGAAACACACATTGCCTGTCACAAAACTTAAGTCTCATTCATTCACCGCATCTCATTTTCTTGGTATGCCTCTGTTGTCTGATTTTATGATAATCTTATTAATGTATGCAAATTCTTAAATTGAGTGGTATTCCCCTACATGTTCCAGGAGGATCTCTCTGGTCATGTGATCAGACCAGTGAATCCAGTTCAGTACCACTATTGTGAGAAGTTTAATAAAAATGGGCCAGATGCTGTTAGAGCGTCTACATGGGGGAGACATGTTGGCAATTGGAGAGTTACTACACTTAAAACACACTTTTTGTCTCCTGAAGACTCCCAATCAGTGTACTAAAGTGATCTTTACATTATGTGCATCGCTTACCAGCTCCAACAGTCAATTAATCCAACAATATCACCCTGGAAGAAATTAAATTTCTGTGGATGCTCTGTATTAAAGTACTTGAATTCCTAGAAAAAACACAACTGCAGTTACATGAAAGCGTAATAGAGCAAAGAAAGGTGTAGACAGTAGGTCAGACTATAATTTTGATTATTGGTTTTATTTGATTCTCACCTGAGAATAGTTAAGTCCCTCTGTTAAGTTTCCACTCATGACTTACCTTAAACGGACATGCACAATTAGTAATATCAGAAATATATTGTAAATCTACCCACTTCTCTTTTTCTGTCACACAAACACACACACACAGAATCTTTAGAGCATTAGAGTATCAACAGCTAGTTTATAAGGCCTTATGTATTTTTTTTTTTTTGACAGGTCCCTGACAGATTCCTTGAAGTTGCTGAGATTACACTGAGAGAATTTTACATTGCTATTTCGATGGGCAAAGACCGTGATCCATCCTGGAAGAAGGCGATCTACAAGGTAATATGTAAACTGGACAGTGACGTACCAGCTGAATTCAAAAGTCACCACTCTGGATAAGAGTCATAACCTTTCACGTTCTGCATAATGCCTCGAGAGACGTACAGTACTGTGGATGTATTTAGGCCCTGATGAGCCAGCTACTGTATTATTTATTATGGATGATGAAGATATGCTGTACATCACATAGCTTACCTGAAAAGTAAAGTGGAGCCCATCTCCTATTTGTAATATCCAAAATAACTATTCCTGAGGACAATACTATTGCTAATCATGACATATGCTGGTGCAGTTGAACAGAATATGTATTTTTGCTATATCAAATAAATAAACAGCAATAATACACATTTTGTTTGATTGTAAATTTGATTTTAGTTTGGGATACGTCTTGAAGGCACAAAGGGCAACAGAGAATAGATGTTTTCTGTGTTTACAAGAGCATGTGCTCGTTAGTAAACACAAAACAAATGATGTCCACACCACATAAGAAAAAAGTTATTTAATATTCAGAAGAGCTGTTTTCTTACTGTTCATTCTGTAAGTATGTACATAACACAAATACCAATTTAACGATAAATGCATGATTTCAAAAAGAACAGAATGAATAATGCTAATATTCATAATATTTACACCATCTGTGCCACAACTCCACAAGCCCCTCACAGTCTGGTGTTGAGATGGGAACGTTTCTTTCTCTCCATACTTACCATGAAGATCCATCCAGCCCTTAAACAACACTATCCAGGAGCTAATCAAACATGGTCTTCATCAGCAGAGCTGTGTGTTCCAACATGATTCCTTGCTTTGTCTTCATTTATTCCAGTAACATTGCTGATAGGATACTCAATGCAGAAATTTCTGTTGTGCGCATTTCTGGAATCTTTGGTTCTGCAGTACAAAGTTAGCAAATGTTTTCCTTTTAAAAAGGGAATATACCTGTGTTTATATTGCCATATATTGTTGTACGTCACATACTGTCACCATGATAATCACATTCAGTAGGAGCAATTGATTGTATTTGATTAATTTGAATACTTACAAATATACATACAATGTGCACATAGGCATTTCCACTGAACAAACTGCTAGTTCACAAAGAGCTTGTAGTGAAGTTCCACAGAAAACTCAAATACAACTGCAGCATGAAAACGCAAAACGACCACAAGCACACTTCAATGTGTGATACGGAGTTACTTTTTTATCAAAACTGCTCTCAACAACAATGAGAACAATAATGGTCGAACAAGCAAAGATATGTGATGTAAAGCTTTTCCCTTATACATGTGATGTGTGCACCGTTACGTTGTCTGGACAGTTTTTCTGCCACATTTTGCAGCTGCTTTGTATCACAGCTAAACTAAACGCACTGATTATACTCAGCAGCTCTGACCAACTTGCAGGCAACCAACCAATCGCTGTATTTTTATAGATTACCGCACTAAGAAAATATAGAAATAAATTAATTCAGATGAGAAATAAATCTTTTTGACTTGCAGATTGTCCTGTTTTTCTTTGTTTACAATTTCAACTGGCTTGTGAGACTTTTTGATACACCAGTAAACAAAAATAAGGCACCTCAGTTGCATTGTACTTGCTTATACACACTGATATTATGGTTGCTTGTAGGCATTGGATGGTATGGTATTACATTTTAGTATCATGTATAATACTACTGTGATATCTATTCATTGTCAATTTAGCAGCGGTAGGGTAACCGTTATGCCAGTTTAATCTTTTGTGTGACTTAAAATTTTAATGTAAGGTTCTTAAATAGGACCCAAGTGAGAAGTTTTGTCTGTCATACAGGTCATAAATAAAATATTCTTGTCATTAAAGGCCACAACCCAATTTGGGTCCTGAATTATAATGCAAGAAATCAGGCTTTAAAGTGAACAAAGCCCACACAGCACCCAACATGTCCTGCCCAATTCACAGTTTTCTCAAAATAAAGGAAACACCATTACAATTTCTCTGAGCTAGTGGCTTAAATGTGTGACACTTTTTCTGGCATGGTGTTGCTCCACTAAGGGCAAAGTCAAAGCCAATCACTACAACTGTAATGATTTGGACTTTGAATGATTTGATTATCTGGCATGGACACTGGATTTCAGCATCTCCCATACATGCTCAACTAACATCACAACTGGTTATTAATAAAGCCTTAGCTTATGGCTAACATTATCATCATGCTCTTCAAACAGTGAAGTGGACAGTCATGCCTTGGTAGGTGCATTGTTATCCTGGAAGACACCCATTAAGAAAATTAATACATCATGTGGTAGGAATTTTCCAAGCCAACTTAGAGATAACTGGATATATTACAAGTATGGGAAGCACTCCACAGTACAATTTCACATTGTTAGCTCTATTTTAACTATACTCTACAATGATGTACCTGATTACAGCCAGGACTCTCTGAAACGAGGCTGAATTACAGAGAAAGATACTGTAGTGTTGTCCTGTATGAGATGGACATCCCCAAAGGCTTAAATGGGATAGTTAGCTTTGTAAGAATATTGTCCGATTTTTATTTTTAGCAATGTCGGTGAAACGCTAAAAAAACATGTCCATGAAAAGTCACATGTAGAACCATGATTAAAGTAATAGTTCAAGGATAATTTTGCCTTCGTGACAATGGCAGCTTGACGTAGCTTCAGTTCACCGGGAGCGCTGCTCTCCAATACGCACTCAAGGGCCAAAGCAATATCCAACAGTTGAACCCAAAAATTAAAACACGTCCTTTCAACACAAAAACACTCAGACTGCAATGGGACCTGCCTACATCAGATTTCTGATTATCCATGGCCTGAAACTTGCATATATTGCGGCATTAGATGTTATTTTAACTAGCGTGAGCTAGTTGGCAAGTAGATCGCTCAAGTACTCTGATGCTGCGTTTATGTCAAATCGGATTTTCTGTAGATACAAACTTCCAAGTGGGAAAAAACGTTCACGTCAGCCTCCTTGTGGCGATTACAAGTAGGACATGTGGGAATTTTTTGCGGGCTTCAATATCTCCCGCCTGGCATCATGAATTGTAGCAGTGTGTCAACATAAGTGTTAAACACAGCAGGGAATCCACCGGTGTCGCCTGTCCAAGGTATTCAAAATCAAAATGATCCGTTGTATTGACACTAATAGAAACAACCATACTTACGAAAAGCAACAAATATCTGCTGTAGTTTGCTTATGGTTGATTTTAAATTCATACATACAAATGATTTTAAATGTGGGCGTTCCAACAAGTAAAACACGTTAAGAATTCTTTAAAGCTGAAGCAACAAAATCCTGTTTTTGCACTTATTGCGATATGGCGTGAACGCGACAGAATAACGGCAGCTAGCAAAGTAAATAAGGAAATGTGCGAGCAACGCTAAAAAGTAGCAAATGGGCTATTATAAATGTCATAATTGTTCAATCACAGCTATTTAATGACGTGTAATTGCAGTGTGAGTGTTACTGTGTTGATAGGACGTGTTTTAATACATTTTTGGGTTCTACTGTTGGAAATTGCTTCGGCTCTCTGTGTGTACTGGACAGCAAGGTACACAAAGCTCTGCAGTGAAGTGACACCAGAATTATCCTTTTACTATGAAGGGACATGACCTTCCAGATAATTCTTTTTCAGCTCTACTGACTTGCACTATCATCACTAGCACCTCCTGCTTCCACTTTCTTGATAGCAAAAACACTGTTCTGAGGACTTTGTGTGGACTGAGGACGCCTTGATAGTGATCAATCAGATAGCCTTCTGAAAATGTAAGCTATTTCGCAAAGCTGAAACGATAACTCAAGTAAGCCACTCCAAAATCGGTAATTTTGTGAAACTTTTATTCTTTCTTCACTTATTCATGGACAAAGCAACAGTGCTACATGTATACACAGAGCACGTAGAGTATAAAACAGCAAAGCAAACATGACTTGATATAGAATACATCACCAGAAGAAGCACAGAATTGAAAATAAACTATACATTTATTTGTGAATATCAAGAACGCCTGCTTAAAACTTAACAAAAAAGCTATATTGTATCCCTAGCACTGAAATAAACAACTAAGAATTTCATACATATTGGTAACATCATCTTGATGAGTTGAGTTCGATGTTTCACAAGTAAGGTTCAGTGTTTTCAGAAAGTGGACACCTGAGGGAAAAAATAAATGATTGATAATTGTGCCACGGACAGAGTTATATTTGTGCTATCTCTACTTTAATTGTGTACCAAAAACTTGAACTTAATTTAATTAGCTGACTTTTAGGCAATATAAATTCAGGTTCACATCGCAATTCACAAGTCCTGATTACTGTCTTATTACACAGAAAAAGGACTGTTATAAATGTGTGAGTCATTAGAAATGCATTTTTCAGCAAGGTTATTGATTCATTCAAAGCATTTTAGCCACGATATATTGAGCTTAAGTTTGGAAATATAAGCACAATCTTTTCAGGGCAATGACTTGCTAAACAGTAGTGGGATAAGTCTGTCTGGATGAATCAAATATTTTGCCAAATGGGTAACCATGTTATATTGTTTTGAACTAATAGGAATTGATTTCAACTTCAATTTTATAAACTACTGGTCCACAGGGTACAGTTCAAATGGAAGGCACAGCATGCAATAGGAAAAGGTATTAAACATTTCTTTATGACATCATTAAAAGTGCAGCACTAGGAAAATATCCAAATGGCATAATTAAGCCGCTAAAATAGGTTTTAAGTCGTATTTTCACAACACATATTTCCTTTCTCTTGTTTCTTTTATCAGCTATCAGTAACATCTATAGCCCTCGTAACAACAATGTAATTCAGTAGACGAACATACAAACCTTTTAATGAAGGGACAAGACAAGGGGAGTAAGATTCTCTTCTTAGAAATACTTAGTGCGGTTGAGAGCTCTCTGTGCCAGCTGGCCACTCTCGTCGGTTATTCTCTCCCAGTCCGTTTGACCCACCACAAAGCCGATAGCACGCTTTCGATCTGCTTCCTTCTGCTCTTCAAGATCAGCCCACCGAACCTTTAACAAGAATGAGAACGACCAAGATGTGTTATGAGCAGGAAATGGACAAATGAGCATCATTCCGGCTAAATGCTACAACTTTATTAGTTGTTAAAAGACTTAATTTGTATAGTAGGTCTCAATACAAACTGAAAAACAAACTTGGAGCACTAGGCATATGATATTCAATTTTTTTGTGTTACCTCATTGGCAAACAAATAGATTCTAAGATTACCAAAGAAACAGGTTTGTAGTGTGGCAATTTACCCTTTTCTTTCCCGGTTCTGACATGCGTGTGGCATAGTCGTCTGGCAGCTGAAGGAAGTCCTCAATGCCTGCCACGCCTTCGCCTTCACGTTTCCTCTTCCCACCCCCCTTCAGGCCATCCAACTTGTCTGTATACAAGGAAAGATGCTGTCCAGGTCACCTCTGCCCTCACACCAAAAGATCCTTTTTAGCAGCTGCCAAAGTACAACCACAGTCTTCTTCTATTGACGACTAAGCAGTTCCATTGGAGCAATTTGGGGTTTAGTGCCTTACTCAAGGGCACCTCGATAGTTAGTCGCAGTTTAGAGAGGGGAGTGTTTCTTATTCACTTTCCCCTCTCACTTGCCTGGCTTGGGACTTAGGAATGATGGCCACTTGTGTATGCCAAAGGCAGGAACGGATGGGCATTTTCCCAACTCTGCTTTACATGCAGCACGATGCTCTGATTCTTACACATTTCCATGGATAAAAAAATCATGATTTTACCAGTTAAATGGGAACTATTTGAGGAATTGCTATCAGTTTTTGCTGAATTTAATTAACTTTAGTAGCATGTCTCAATCTATACTGACAACATGAATGGAAAATTAGCTTTGAGCAACAATAAATGAATCCCAAAGATCATTTTAGTTGTCAATACATTCTCCATTTATACTATTTTATATAGTGGTCTATATAATGCCACCTTTTCTGTGAACTTATGCGGTGTATTAAGCAGACTGAGAGAAAGACAGACAAAGTAATCACCATGTGATAAATTGATGGACCATTTCTCCTCAGACATCGTCATGACAAACATAATTCACATATTTACACAGCATACATTAAATAAAAAGTTTGATGGCTGTAGGATAAATGAGCAAATTATTTTGACTACTGGACCATCATGTGGTGCAGCTTATTCTCTGCATCCAATTTCAATGTCATACATATTGGAATTTAACTCAAACAAATATAGCGAGAGAAATAAAATGCATACAAGCACAAATATCAAAATATGAAAAGCTGAAACTGATGAATCCTCTATATTATGTGATCTATATCAAAGAGTGAGCCAATCAAAGTCATAAAATAAAGTCCACCAACAAAAGGGAATACCTACCGAGTTTTGCCTCAGATGTGTCCATCTCCCATTTGCTTTTTGGAATGTAACCCTATATTATACAGAAAAACACTGCAACAGTTAAACCTCTGAGTGGCAAAGGGAAAAGGGAAAGGGAGAGAAAGAGGGGAAAGGGGTTGGCTGAAAAGAGAGGAAATTTCTTTAGAGGTTAAAAGAACAAATGTCAGCAAGGACAAGTGCAGGAATGAAACTGCATGAGTAATTATGTAGTACAGACATTTTTAGGTTACATACTGGCATGCAAACATTTTTGATGTAATGACATCTTGTAAGTTGAGATAAACGTATGCGTTCAGGCTAAGCCTGATTCTAGGGAACATGCAAAAGAAAAGTTAGCATTGACAGCAGCTGTGCTCTGCTTTATAAAACAAGTTCTGTGCCACAGTGCTTCACTTACAAATGGCCTTAAAGTGACAGAGGCAGACGTCTATTTGCTTCCAAGTCAGAGGATCAGCAAACACTCATGCCTACGTTAACTAATGATCATATGATCAATACATTACATTTCCAGTTTTTTTCCCAAATCTTTCCAATTCCTGACATGGTAACAAAATGATGCCTGACACTACAAAGAGCAAAGGCACTTGGGTCCCATCCTGAGTTTGCATTATCGTTGCTTGGAAAAACTATGTTTCAAGGTCAAGAATTTGCAACATTAATTATATATAGTTTATGGACCTGGCATCAATACAACTTTTTATTGACAAATTTCTAATTGTTAAGTTACAATGCTTTTAAGGAAAGCTATTTGGCTGGCTAGCTAACAGCAAATTGCTGACTGTCCATAGCACTTGCCAGCTGGTCAGTAAGGACACACTGATGTATGCTTTTGAGACATTTACCAATTTACCATTTAGGCTAGCTAGAAGGAGCTGGGTGGGAATTATGGAGGTAAAGTGCCAACTAGACCCCTGCTGGCAACGGTCATTGCTGAGATAAATTTCCATTTATGTCCCTATAGACTAATGCAAAAATATTTTTTCAAATTAAGAACTTAATAAACTTTGTCACAAATGTCATTTTCAAGGAGATAATATTATATTTAAATGAAGTGCAATTAAATCTAGCCGAAAATCCGATTTTTGTTCATAGCCAGTAGCCACTCAGTAGCCAGTTTATTAGGTATAACACCCATTCATGATAATGGATTGCTATAGACTTGCGGGGACATGGTTTGCTGTATAAAGTAGGTATTAAGGGATTTAGTTATTATTTGATTCAATGTTAGACTGCCCAAAAGGAGTAACCAAGGTAATTGTGAGTGGTATTGTTGGTGCCAAATGCCCAGTTCCAGTATCTTGGAAACTGACACCCTCCTGAGTTTTTCCATGCATAGCAGAGTCTGAGGTTTATCATGAATGCTGCGGCAAAGAAAAAATATCCAGTCAGTGGTAGTCCTGTGGGTTTAAACAGCCTGTTGATGACGTTGAAGGAGAATGGCAAGAATTGATTAAGCCAACAGACTGGCCACAAAGGATGGCAAATAACAGTTCAGTTTATCAGTGGTGCGAAGAAAGACAACTCAGAATGCATCGTTCGCAAGTCCTATAGACTGTAGAAAGTATTGGACAGAGTGACTGTGACGTCACCTGATGACCTTGTCCTGGCCTGTATGCAGCCTGGGAAATGGGATTTCTGGGTGCCAACTTGTATTTTAGGAGTAAGGGAATGTGCAACAAAGTACAAAGGTGGAGCAGGTGGAGCCCACAACTGCAGGAATAGTCAGCCCATATTGCCTTATATGGTTATAAAGCATGGCTGTGTAGCTCAGATCCATCGTCACTGCCAAGAACAGGATTATGCAGATACGCCCAGTTACATGCACCACCAAAAAGAATAGGTAACCATGTGCCATGGAGGGCCGGGAGTCTGCAGATTTTCATTCCAACCAGACCTACAGCAGGTGACTTCACTGATTAGTTCCTCCTTTCTGGTTGAAGAGGTGCTATCGGTGAAACCACCTGCTATATGTCTGGTTGGAATGAAAACCTGCAGACTCTCAGCCCTCCATGGCAAAATGGTTGCCTATCCCAGCAGTACAGCGATGCTTCAAAAGCCAAGGCCAGTTTTGGCCCCTTGGCCAGTCCTTATCACATACAGGTCATGGTAGGAAACAACCACCCAGTACTAAAGGAGTGTACCTAATAAACTGGCTACTGAGTGTATAAGGAAATGGAACTACTGTCATGTGTATGCTGAAATGTATTTTCATCATTCTCATTACCTATTGAGTGATTAAGCTGGTTTTAGCAAATTTTGAATGTAATCACGATGGGGCGGAATGACGATTTTCCCCTCATAGCCCCTCTCTAGTACAGGGTTTCCCACAGTGCTTTATAGTCAAAGTGGTCTGCCTTAACCAAAGAATACACTGGTTTGACTGTAAAACCCTAAAAAATCCCAAACTCACAGACAACAAAACCATGCTGACATGGGTACGACCACATCTGCTGGCCAAAAGCAAAAATGTGACCCATGAGGAGCATATCATCACATTGTGTGAGTAAAGTTAATTGTTATAGCTTCAGCTAGTGTTGAAGCCATAATATCAGCATACTCTGTCTAAAATGTTGGTATGTAGCTCCATTAGCAAGTAAGTCCGTTAATTAAATATGTTAGCAACCTTCAATTATTTCCTTCATGCTATTGCAAACCATGACTTTGCACTGTGATCCTTTTTGTATTTTCTGGTATGGTTATGGTTGTATTTTCTGGTATGGTTATATGGTTATGGTCTTTGTTAGCTACAAGTAAGATGATAAGAATTTGACACAATGCAAACTAATTTAATTAAGTTTATGTGCTCCTGTATTTTAAAACAGAATTGGCAGATCGAAAACTTTAAAAGAGTGTGTTATTTATTTAGGTATTTAGATTAGTCAGCTACCAACACATTTCCTGCGGGAACTGTTGAAGTAACAAATTTGTGGCCATAGCAGAGGTTTTGTGGGTAATAGGTCACATGATGACCTATTTAAGGCTTAGAGATATTTGCTTAAAATCAGTATGTGAACAAAATATTGCACTTTGCTTTAAGACAGACAAATACAGCATTCTTTCTATCAAAGTTAACTCAGCAGTATTGTATAATCCAAGGGTCCCCAAACAGATGCCCCCATTTGATCGAGGGTTTATCTCCCACATCTTTGAGTTGTGTTGTGTCTGTCTACACTGTGGATCTAGATCTACTGCGGACCCTCTGACTCTCAAGCACCCCTGGGGGATCGGTTTGGGGAGAACTGGTAAAACCTCCAACAGTGCAGCAACAACAGTGTCTGTAACCAACAATATAGACACCGAGTCTCAGTGTGAGTCTGAGTGAAATATTTAGGGATTTTTTGGGGAATCTAGATCATCAGTGTAATTTTAGAGGCACTCATTTCCTTTTCATTCAGCTCATTAAAAAGGCAGTGTGTAGTTCACACACTCACAATTTTTAAAGCATTGTGGTTTGAATCTAGACATCTGGATGGAATGTCTCATCTGAGAATCTATGGCCGTGTCTGAATATCAGTTCCTTCCTTTTCTTGTAATCGTTTCTTGATCTCTTGAACAAAAGTCTATTAGAGATGTCAAGGAAAATGTACAACAAAAGGAAAAAGCGTAATTTTTTTATACACTCAAAACAGCAGCCATCTCCACTCTGTGGAAAGTGTATGAGATAAACCACTTAAGAGTTCATTTGTCAAGTCCTGACAGACACGCATTATACAAGTTACCACAGTTTTCCACAATCAGAGATTATGTCTAGGAATGCATCAATATTGGTATTAGATATCAGGCCCTATGAAGCCTCAGAATTATCAGACTTTCTCCAATACTCAAGTCTTGTACCAAAAGCCACGTGTAACAAACCAGAAATCAAAGTTGGTCTAAGATTATGATTAAAATGCTTTTTGGTGATCTGAATGCCTGCTCACAATTGGTATAAGAAGTGGAAAAAAGATTGAGTATATAGTAATATATAGAGTATTGATTCAAATTTAATACAACATCATGTTTAAAGGATTCATTAGCCACCATTTGAAATCAATATGATCTAAACACATTAATTCTAAATCATGATTTGGGTAAAGCTACATTCACACTGTGAGATTCTGTCCTAGACAAAAAACTTGATGTCTTGGACAAAATCATCTGGGGCTCCGAGGTGCTCGGACTCTTCCGGTTAGTGACGACTCGCAGCACGACCGGCTCTGACATCGTGCTAGAGCACCATGCTGATGCCAGGTGCTTGGCCCTGTTTCACTACTCATTTCAACATGCCCTCGTCGACTTCCCCTTGGCACTCCCCCTTGGGGGAATCCCCGCTGCCATTTAAGTGCTGTTCCTGCACCCTGATAAATCAAGTAACATTTCGGAAATCAACCCTTTGAGGGCCGAGGGAGCAAGTCAACAATTATGCAGACTTCAGGAGCGAATCTCGTCCAGGACACATTGTGATCGTTCGTAATTTCCTGAGAAAACATATTACTATACAAAATTATTATGTGTCATTTTTCTTCTCTCCGATTTTTGCTTTTTCTTGTTAAATACTGAATAGTTAGCCTTTAGTAGCCTTTAGGCCTCCTCTGATAATGAAATGAAACAACCTGATGCAGATGCAGCCTGTAACAGGGGTCGCAAATAGGCATCGCTTCCTTTTAAGGGGCCATGAGCCCAAAGAACCACTGTTCTAAACCACATGTTGATAACCATGTGAATAGTTGAATGGATGGAAAACTGAAATCAGGGTTTTAGTTTTTTTTTCAGTCCAGAGAAAGATTTATATTTGCAGTTGCAGAGCATTCTTACCTGTGCTTGTCTATAAAGCTCTCTCTTATATGAATGCATCACCTCAATGCCAGGGCATGTTGGATGTTGTTTATCATAGTGTGTTCAGTAACTGTTATGATACAGTGTATTGTAGTGTAGTTCAGTAACTGTTATGCCCTCACTCGTCATTGTACTTTGAATTCCAGGGCTGGTTGGTAATCTCTATCCATACATGGGCTCGATGACTGTTTATGAGGCCACACATAAATTTGAAGGACATCATAGTCTGAGGAACCAAGAGTCATTCTGCTGACTATGATCATGCACCATCTGCATGGACTAGCCAGTAGAAAGATTTGAAACTTGGAATTGGTTACTTGTTGCGAGTTTAAAGCAGTTGTTCAGACATGAAAGAAAGGTCTATTGGAAATTAAATTAAGTTTATTCTCATAGGATAAGGTCATTGTTTAAGGTTGAGTTGATTTGTTGTTTTGTTTTTGATTATTTTGTTTTGGGACTGTTCAACCATTTAGTCTCTCTTTATCCTTCTCCTCTCTCTTCTGTTCTTCTCACTTTACTTTAGATTATTTGTTACTTGTGTAATTTCGAACAGTTTTTCTGTGCTGCTGCTGGCCTGGTCTCTGTTGTAAAAGAGAGCCTTGATCTCGATGCAAGATAATGGATAAATATAAAGAAATTAAAAATCTGTAAAAATACTTTTCTAAAAATTTTGAACAGCTTTCATTTTCCACGATTTTTTTTAACCTGCTTATCAATTTCACTTATTTAAATCCTACCTTAATAATAAAAGTTATTAAAAGACTAAAAGCTAATGTTTTGGTGACAGTTAAACTGACAAATCTGATGAAGAAGAAGCACAAAGAAACACCAAAGACATTAAGCCTCTTCCTACAAAACCTCAAACATTCATAGCTTATAAAGACAGCATTGATACTGAATCAGAGACTTGAATCATCCTTGTGTGGTAGATGTGAGTACACATCAGTGAAAAATGAGGTTGACAACTATGTGGCTACAAATACAAGCTTTTCATATCCTACCAGATCACCCTCTTCTTCCTCCTCCCTCTTGGGCTCCTTGGGCTCATCATCAGGATTGAAGTCCTCCATTTCAACCTAAGAACACAAGTACATTTGAGCTTATTTTCATCTTTGATTTAATTAATATTCAGAGCAAAAATATGGCTTCTTATTTCATTCAGAAGTCTGAAAACTGTGAAATGAAAAAGATCTCACCTCCTCAATAGCAGCATCCTGAAGCAGGGATCGGACATCCAAGCGCACCATATGACGTGGCGAAGACTCCCAATTACTGGACATCTGTGTGAAGAATATTTCATGAGCAAAGTATCTATCACCTTTATGTACCTAGGTGGAAATTATGAATGTTTAAAAATGTATTTGAGGTGTCTAGATTCCCATACTGACCTTCATTATGTCCTTGAGTGTGCGGCCATGGACATTTCTCTTTGTACACGTCTGATTGTCTGCAGTGATTTCAGCCACATACACCTAGAAAAACATAACTATCTTTAGCATACTGCAGATTAAAATGACTTTTGTTTCCAACTCATTCATTAAAATCAACTCACCTCAAATCCTTTCGTTTTGGCTGCACTCCAGAACTGATCAAAATGTTTAACCCTGTCATTAATAGTGTCTATAATAATGAAGGGGAAAAAGCCGTCGTCCAGAGTTTTCTTAAATGTTTTAAGCATGCTGCTCCGGTATGTGTCCTCCATCTCTGGTTCATACTCGTACTCAAGAACCTGCAAAACAGAATTTTAGGTTATTTTGTTGTTAATATTTACAATAAAAGTCGTAATACATCTGTGCATTGATGTTCTGTCCCACTGATGTTGAGATCAGAAACATGATTTTCAATCCATATCCTTTTCCATTAATATTGGGCTAAACTCACCTTGTTTTTGACTCTTTTCCCTGTGTCTGGGTCCTTTTCAACTTTCTCGACCTCCGTCATGAAGTAGTCATCCAAAACAAGAACTCTTGGTGGGGCACCACCGCAATCTACTTCCTTGTCCTTAACATTGCAAACAAGATTAGAAAGCAAAGTTTGTCAGAGAAGGCAAAATATTTGTGATCTTGTCAAAAAAGATTTTTGTCTTGGAAAAGCATAGAAAACAGGCTTTATTTGTATTGTTCCTACTACTTTTCCAAAAGTAATTTCTTATCACAAACAAAAAAGTAGTCATTCAAGAAAGCAATCCTGCCATTACAAAATGCCACAATTACATTACCATATAATTTGCTGTTCTGATTCCACTCACCCGTATAAGCTTTGCTACATGGCTTTTGCCACTTCCTGGAAGCCCTCTCATTATGATGACAATCTGGAAAAACATGTTATTTGTATAAATACTTAATATTATACAACAAAAAATGTGATACTGTAGCACTGAGAAACATGGCAGCAGTAATTACGTACTCTTTCTGGCCGAGATAATCTGCCTGGTGGTTTGAGGAGATCGTCAATATTCTTGATTTCTGGTTTCTTCTCGACTCGTGGGGGAGGCTGAGGTGGAGGTGGTAGAGATGATCCAGAGCCAGACCCTCGCTCCTCTGGATAACTCCTTCTGTCCACTGTATGATATTATATGCAATTCAAGTATTTCTTGACTTGGCATAATTGTTTCATTGTAGATTCTAGCAATGTATACCAGCAAAATGTGTTTTAGCAATTGAGAAATAAACTGAACTAAACCTGGCACTAGAGTGAAACCAGTATCAATCAAATCCTATCACCATAGACCAGGTCTGTGAACAACACTGTATATTGGATGGGGGACTTCACGTACTGTAAGGTGAGGAGCCATGGCCATAACGCTCCGGCCCACTGCGTTCGTGTCCGCTGCGCTCGTAAGGAGGTCTATCGTAGCCAGACCTTCCATAATGCTCGTCTCGATCTCGACTGCCACTGCCCTCCCTCTCTCGCAGGTCCCTCTCTCTTTCCCTGTAGCCTGGGCGCGGTGGGGGTCCCAGTGGAGGTCTGTACAGATGAAAACGGGATGATTAGGTTTCAGGTTCCCAACAGAATTTCCTATTTCAAACTGGCACACACCGATGACTAATCACAATGTATGGTACAATGTGATATAATACCTTTCTTCAACAACCATGGGCTGTGTGCTTGAAGCAAAAACAGACAAAAAGAAAAGAATATTACATATGTACGGAAGCAGCAGTAGTTCCCGACAGTTTGGATAAAGGGGATGTCGAAACCCTGAGAGAAGACATACTACCTGTCGTCTCTAGGGGGGTAGCGCTCTCTCTCAAATCTCTCTCTTTCATAATCCGATGGAGGCTTGTCTCTGTACATCTCCCTCTCTCTGCTGTACTCCCGGCGGTCCATGTAAGGGTCTGGTCGTCTTTCATAGTATGAGTCTCTGCTATAAGGCTCTCTGGGGCCAAGAGGTTCTAGGAGGAAGATAAAATAGTTCAACAATAAGCATGGCTAAAAAAATAACATACCACCCCGGTCACAATAAATGCAAGCTTTATTTGATTGGCACAAGATATGCTTTATGGTGTTGATAAACTTGCTGCATAACACGATTAAACTCACCTTTTTCATACCCCCTCTCTGATGGCACCGGGTCAGGCCTCAACACAATCCTCTCACCATAGGAGATCCGCTCAACAGTGGTACCAGGTTCTAAATATTGAGAGAGTTAATTTTACAAACAATGTCCTGAAACCTTCCCTGTCACATTTCTATGAAATGATGATGCCTTCTTTGCTGTTCCTACCATGCCCATGGCCATAATCCACAGTCTTTGGAATCACTGGAGGCTTGGGTGCAGCAGGGAGAGATGTCTGGTAACTTGTGGTGACAGGCTTGGTATCCCAAGATGCAGGGTCAGTCGTAGTCTGTCCAGATGCAGCCATGCCCTAAGGATGAAAAAAAGATGCAATTTGATATAGATCTAAGAGTAAAATACATTATGTTAAATATGTAAATGTAAAATAAAAATATATAAATAAATAAATAAATATAAATTATAAAAATAAATGTAAAATGAATAAATAAATAATAATAGTTATCATTTACCTTTAGAGCATTCCTCACTTCTGGAGGGATCTCCAAACCCAGAAGACCAGCAGGAAGCTCAGGTGTGACTTCAGGTGCAGCAGGCTCGGTTCCAGGCGTCTTCCCCTCCTGCATTTCTCTGTAGAACAAAGGAATGTTAGTTAAATGCTCATAAAAGTTCCCCCAAAACCATCTTTGATCGTAAAATAAGTCATGCAGATGTCACATGTATGCAGAGGGGTCACCTTTGCATTTCAAAGATAATGAAAGAGTAGTAATATAATTTACAATTAAAGAGTTATTATTTTCTGATCACAATTTTTAGTCAGTTTTTATTTCTGACTTTCACATATTGCCTGTTTAAAATATGGAATTTGTCATTTAGTGCACCAAAAAAATCTGGTCAAAAATAAGCTTAAGTCTAAATATAACAAATGCAATGATTAACTTTTTCTTGCTTTTTTTTTTTTAAATGTTAAAATTCAAACATCAATAATGAAATGTAAATTACCTTATCAATTTAAGCTCTTGTGCAGCTTTCAGGATGATTTCATGCTGACGCTGGGAGAGAGCAAGTACACCTGCTGCGTTTGCTGCTTGAGCTGCCGAGTCATGTGTGCTCTCAGGCACCTTTGTGATAGGTGCAGCCGGGGGTGGTGGAGGAGGAATATCCAAAGGAGGCTCTTCTCTGTGGTCTTCATAGTGGGGTCTACGATCCTCATAGTCTGGAGGATACCCTCTCTCAGCTGGTGGAGGAGGTCTTGGAGGCCTATCCCACTCAGGAGGGGGTGCTGTGTATGGTGGTTCTTCTTGCCGATATGGTGGCTCATCCCTGTACTCGCGTATTCTAAGCTCTCCTCTTCCCCTTTCGTGCTCTTCATATGGATATGGGCGACCTCTTTCCCTTTCCTCTGGCCAATGGTCATCTCTGAAGCGCTCTGGTGGTGGCGGCATGCGGGGAGGGTACTCCCTCTCTGGTGGGGCACGCTCTCTGTCCCATTCAGTCTCATAGAACTGATCCTCATGTTCATACTCCTCAGAGGGATAGTCCCGTGGTGGTCGCCAGCCATATCTGTCCTCCCCATGGCCATAATCCTCGACAAAACCCTCACTGTACCCCTCTTCATATTCCTCATGAGGTAGACCTGGACGCCGCATCCCTCTTGCTATGCCTCGACCCATAGGTCGCCTCCTAATCCCTCCCCTCTCCATCATCTCATGTGGAGGCGGAGGAGGACCTCTGCCGTGGGGGGGTTGATGCCATCCTAGTTCTCTCTCCATGCCTTCATCATACAACGGCTCTCCCATTGGATCCATCATATCATGAGATGGTGGCAGACGCCGCCTGCCTCTTACCATATCAGGATGCATAGGATGGCCACGAGGGTCATGGCCACGGTGCATAGGGCGCCTCATTGGATCCATTTCTATGCCATCAGGGTCCATTAAAGGACCTAATGGATCGTGATCCATTGCCCCATGTGCTGGGTGAGGGGGGCGTCCTCGACCCGGGTGCATGAAACTGGGATGGCCCCGTGGAGGACGACCCCGACCAGGTGGAAACGGGGGTCTCATACCTCTCATTGGAGGTCTCCTTTCTCCCCAATAAGGGTCTCCTTCCTCCAAGTACTCCGCTGTCTCAGGCTCTTCCCAGTGCCTATCCATTGGCTCTCCTCTTCCCATAGGTGGTCCTCCTCTTCCCATAGGCGGTCCTCCTCTTCCCATAGGCGGTCCTCCTCTCCCCAAAGGCGGTCCTCCTCTCCCCAAAGGTGGTCCTCCTCTCCCCAAAGGCGGTCCTCCTCTCCCCAAAGGCAGTCCACCTCTCCCCAAAGGTGGTCCCCCTCTCCTCATAGGGGGTAGTCCTCTCCCCATAGGGGGTCCTACCATTGGCTCATCATAATAGTCCTCCTCTGCTGGAAAGTGATGTTCCTCTGGCATCCACATGTCTTCTTCAGGGGGCGCCTCTGATTCCTCACCGCCAGGTTCCTCATATGAAGGATCTTGCCACTGGTAGTCTTCCTGCTCTTCCTGAATCCCAATGTCCTCATGTGGTGGCATGTAGTCATAAGACATTTCATCCACCTCCTCCCCAAGTGGCAAAGTGTTAGGACCCCTGAACTCTCCACGCCCCCTTTGCCCGAGTCCTCGTCCACGCCCTTGGACAGGTACTGGCGGCTGGCCTCGTCCCCTGCCATGTACCATTGCAGGTGGAGGCTTTGGAGGCTCTGGTCTTGATTGTGCTTGCCCAGAAGGTTGTGCCTCCTGTTGGACTCCATGGGGCTTTGGCCCCAGCTGGGGTTTGTTGTTATTTGGCGCGGGTCCACCTGGTTTGAGATTATTCTGCACAGCTGTATTTTTTGGAGGCACAGGCAAGGGAGCTGTTACAGAGGGCTTGGTGCTGACAGGTTTGGATTTATCACTGGTAGCAGAATCATTACTGCCATCTGAATTCTCAGGCTTTGTGTCTGTTTGTAATGTCTGAGGAATGGGGTCACTTTGAACAAAGAAGCCCTCATTTCCGAGTAGGTTGTCGTCTGCCATGTCTTCTGGATTGATCGTCTTATCTGATTTTGATTCATTTTCTTTTGCAGTCTGCAGTTGCCCTGTTGATTTTACTGGAGCCTTGGAATCAGTATTGGTCGGTTGTTTAGTGACTGGTTCTGTCTTAGGCTGAGGACCTTGCTGTACTCTTTGCTGGGGCCCAGGAGGCCGTTCAAAGCGAGGTGGAGGGCCAGTTTGCCTTGGGGGCGGTTCAAATCTAGGCTGCTGCCCAAACCGAGGTTGGCCTCCTCTTGGGGACTGATCAAACTGCGGACGGTCAAATCGGGGGGGACCATCAAAGCGCTGCTGCGGTTGGTTAAATCTGGGGGGACCATCAAAGCGCTGCTGCGGTTGGTCAAATCTAGAGGGACCATCAAACCGCTTCTGCGGTTGGTCAAATCTGGGGGGACCATCAAAGCGCTGCTGTGGTTGGTCAAATCTGGGGGGACCATCAAATCGCTGCTGCGGTTGGTCAAATCTGGGGGGACCATCAAAGCGCTGCTGCGGTTGGTCAAATCTGGGGGGACCATCAAACCGCTGCTGCGGTTGGTCAAATCTGGAGGGACCATCAAACCGCTGTGGCTGTTCAAATCTTGGGGTGTTTCCTCTGGGACCATCAAGCCTGTTGGAAAATTAAATGCAAGGGTTAGGGTTACGGTAATGTTGTTACACATTGTTATTCAGATACAAGGATGCTCAATGATAAACTAACAATGACTATGTACACATGACAGAATTTGTTAATGACAACCAAATTTATGAATGAGAGTGAATGCACATATGTATGGTACACATTGGAGCAGACTGGAGTGAAATGACTAGACTGTGTGGTAACCGGAGTCACTTTATCCATAAGATCTTAATAAACCGCCACTGACAGCAGCGTTGTATTCTCTTTTTCCACCGCATGAACCACATGAAATAGTTTTAAGCTATGTGGACCACAACATTTAGGTTGCCCCAAGACAATTGCCGCCTGCAATCTTGAGGAAACAGGCTAGATAGAAAATCTGTGAATGTCTCACTCTCACAACACTTACCTCAGTCTCTTTAAAATTAACGATGATAATATTACATAACGTAATGAATGTTGCGCCTTACGTCACGTAACAACCAGTTGTCCAATGCAGTTCTGGTTCACACTACTTGGACTAACGGAATCCACTCTCAAATTTGGTCGTCAATACCAATTTTTCAGGTAGCAAGTTTGGTTGTAGAATGTGGTTGTTATAGGGTTGGTCCGATGGCATCGTCCATCACCGATGGCCGACAGTCATCGACCACTGAGCCCTCTACATCGCAACATTGTGATTTAAAGCCCCCCTCCCCCCGTTACTGAAAGTGCAATAAAAGCTTTGCGAGTAAAAAGCCAGTAAGGGTACTTTATCAAAACATTTATCCTTAGAACTGATGAAAATGTTTTTTAAGGAGTGTCAGCCAGAGAGCGCAAAAATGAAGGATGGGTTTATTCTAATTATTATAATAGCTCCTTGCACCTGATTTACTAAAGGAAAAATGGCTTATTTATTAATAATAATAATAATAATAATAGTATTTCCTGCCCAGTGAAAGCATGTTTTAATTTAGGCGCAGACATAAAATTTATTTTTAAATCTACCTGGTTTGCGCCTGCCTTAGTAAATCAGGGGGTGAGTCTTTATTTGTAGCCTATTTCAAAACTGAGGATTCAAACTTACCTACAGAGCGAACTCCGGCCACACTGATCCGTCAGAAAACGGACAGAATTACTAACGGATGGATTTCTGTCCGTTGGGTTGTTTTGGAACGTCAACGCTATTTTTAAACAAACGCCTCTGATTTGCGGTGACGAATCCGTCAAGAAAAAGCAACCCAGTGCAAATGGGTTGCACTGCCCGGCGCTGCCCGGACAACGGACAGCTCTCATTGAAAATGAATTGAAATAAACAGAGACGGACAGACACAACAGACTACTCTCCCGTTCTCTCCTAGGAGCCGAAATTTAAAAAAGGTAGAAGTCGGACTACTACGCCTACCAAACATGAAGCAAAGTGCGGCAGTTATGCAGTTACATCACTATTGCCGCTTTTCCACTGCATAGTACCGGCTCAACTCGCCTCGCCTCGACTCGCTTTTGGTAGTACCACTTTGGTTTTCCACTGCAGATAGTACCCCCTCAATGTGCCCCACCCCCCAAAAATATTTTTTTATAATCAGATGATCTGCTTAATGAGGTTGCTTAAGCATAGGCTATAGGAAGGAAAAGTAAGGACAGACCGGGTGAGTAGGTGGGGATGGGCTGTGGGCTCAAATGTGCAAAAAATAGAAATAGTAATTAATATCCAACATAGGCTACATACATGTAAAAAGTATAAAAGAGTAAGTATATATAAAACTTTTAGTACCAGAGCAGCTCACATGAGAGCCTTGTCCGTTTCATTACGGACATATGGAAGAACATCTTTTCTTCATCGTCATATGCCAATTTGGTAGACATCGCCCAACCCTAGGTTGTCACTCTCCTTAATAACTGAACTGTGTGTGAACTAAGCACTACAGTGAGGACTGATACCCATATTTTGTGAAACTTGCACACAGACAACAAGATCTATTAAATATCAAACAGTTTCTTACACAATATTCCATCATCTGATAGCCAAAAAAACATAACGTTTATCTCAGCCCAGGATCATTTCTATTCACAATTATAATATTCAAATTTGTAAAATTGTTCTGTTCAACGTGGACTTCCATTTGTCTAGAAAATAATGTGTTCATTCTGCTGTTCGAAAAATTCATTCCATTAATAACTGTAGGCTAAATCATAGCAGCTTGAAAACTCCTAACCAAAACATCCCTTCTATTTTTCCATTCAACATTACCCCAAATCCCAAGGTTGCTGCTCACCTTGGACCTCTAGGGCCGGTGAAGCGCGGTGGTTGACCGGTGGGGGGGGCTGGTGGTCTGACTCCTCTAGCAGCAGGGCCCCCTCCTCCCACAGCGGGTCCAGTGGGTGATTCTGAATGCGGCCCAAAACCAGTGGGCCGCGGACCTTGGGACCTAGGACCAACAGCACCAGGGGAATGCTGCATACCTGGGCTCACCATGCCTGGCTGCTGCACTTGCATGTCTTGTCCAGAGTACTGCCCATACTGTCCCATTATCCCACTACTGTACTGGCTCGAGGGGTACGGCACCATGGCTCTGAGAGCGGCCACCCGCTCTTGCAGGTGGGCATGGGTGGCGTTCATCTGCTCTTTCCACTGCTTCCATTGGAGTTCATAGTCCTGGAGTTGGTCTTTGTGTGGGTACGTCTGGAACTGTTCGTACCAGAGGCTGAAAGTGTGTTCCCAGTCTTTGAACAATGGGGTGAACTTCTGCTGTTGCATTTCGTAGTGCCTGAGCTGCATTTCGGCAGACATTGACTGCAACAAATTACATTAAAGGAGGAGATGTTGTTATTCATGTTTGGTTTAAAGTATAATTATAATAATGGTACATGTTTAACAAAGAGATCACTGAGAAATCCCATGAGAAAATAAAATCAGTTTGAGTTTATTGAGATTTCCAAGATGGCGCCATGGTAGTGGATGCCAGTCACAGCAGCTTCGGCATTCGTTGCCGCTATAATTCTATTTTTCTACTTTTATCAGCACCCAAAGCATGTATAAAACGTACTATTGCTTTATTTTCTCCTTTCTCTTTTTACAGAGGTCATGTATGTAAAGTGTTAGACAAGGGAGAATAAGAACTGAACGTGTAATATAATGCTCTTTGTAGGCCCATAAAGAGCACATTGTTGTACTTTCTGTAAATTAGCTGTAATTTTTCACCTAGTCTTTTTATCCTATGATGCTTTGGAATTCATACTTATTTGCACATTGTTATTGATACATTTCTACTTAAGATGTCGGTTGCATATGTTTATATAATCCCCATTCGCTCTATTCTTATTTCTATCCTTTTTTTCTTTGATGTATCATATTATTTCTTGCACTGCAACAGCTCAATTTCCTGGCTCAACTTCCTGGTAGCTCAATAAAGTTTCAGCTAATCTAATCCAATTCATAGTAAAAGCTACTATCTGTGCAGTCAATGAAAACGCCATCGAGCTACCTGTAGGTCCGCTGGCTGTTGAATCAACTGTTGGTACTGTTCCAGGATCTGCTGTAGCTTTTCATGCTGTTGCATGAGAGCCTGGTATTGTATGCCTGCCCTCTGCTGCTGCACCTGCTGCCACTGTGCTGCTGCAGCCTGCAGCTGCTGCAGGCGGGCGGCCTCCTCCGGGTCCTGGGGGACCTCCGGCTGCAAAAAGAAACAAAGCAAGAATGGAGGAAAATATTCTTTCTATAATTCAGTCAACATCTTTGTTATAAAGAAAGGCAGTCTGTGATGGAAGGGGTGACAGACATTTTCACAAGTTTCTGACAAAACACTAACACGCTATTGTACAATGCTATTTACTTATTTCCAAAACATGACAAGTTTGCATCCCTGACACACACACTAACACTTGTCTATATAGGGCATAATTACCTCGTCAGGTGGTGGAGGTGGTGCTGGTGGCTCCTCTTTCGGTGGGGGTGGAGGCGGTGCGTTTTTCGGTGGCTCTGATGGGAGAGGAGGAGGCGGCAGGTTCTGGGGTGGTGGCGGCGCAGGACCATCCCCCTCTTTCTGATTCTGCTTGGCTTTCTCATGTTTCAACTTCTGTAGATTCTGAAGGTGTTGTTGGTACCAGTATTGTTGTTGCTCCTGAGTGAAATAAAGACAAGGAAATCGATCAGACAAGACAGATGGGGAACCTTTTTCCTTTCTCATGAAGACAAAACACTGACAGTGAATGAATGCTGACTGTGAATGAATTAAAATACAAAAAATTAAAGATGAGTTAAGCAATTCACACTAACTAGCGTCTCATACGTGACGACTGCCATCTGCATATGTTAAGGTAAACACTGCTTGCTGCTCTACCACTGACTTAACTTTAAAATGAAAGAAAACTAATTTACTAAATACCAAGAAACAAATGGTGTGTTTTGGGAGTACAAATTAAATTAATCCAAAAGCACCAAACAGGAAATAGAATGTACAAGGCTATGCATTAGTGGTTAAATAGATGTAGTCATATGGATAGATTTACTGGTGTCTGATTAACTATCAAGAGCAGATATTTACACCTGAGTTTAGTACAGTACAATCTAAGTTCAAGCCTTTTGTGGAACTTAAACTACAGGCAGACCATGAACTGTAATGAAGTAACTGATAGTGGGAAATCTGGTAGTACAAAATGGACGGGTGCCACACTCTTTCCATGACACACAACAAAGTAGTATCATTTCTCTGGTATGCAAATATAGATGTAGTAGTCAACAGAGGATGAATTATGTCAAGAGAGAAATGGGAAGAGAGAGTGAGATAGAATGATACAATAATTTTACAATAAAATTGTTGAGCTTTTAACACTATCCACATTAGTCCAGCATTGAAGCAGCATTACATTTGAGAATGCAAGTAGAATGAATTATACAATTTGAATGAGCACTTATCTGAAAATCCACCATCAAGAAATTTCCCAACTTTCCTAATTTCTAACTCTCTCTTTGCATGTGTAGGCATATGTTAGGGTAGCATCTGTATTTCCAAACATTATATTCAGAGGATTAATCTGCAGAATGCTTTTAATGTGCCAGGGATATTGAGGGAATATACCCATGTATATTTTCTTTATTTGCTTGCTTGCTTACTTCACTAGCCTCGGAAAGATGAAATTCCAGCAACTCTTGCAGTTGGTAAAACCAACACGTTTTGGCACATGGCATTTACAAACCCTAACAGAGGCAACGTGCTGAAATATATTGGCTCTACCAATAAAACTTTGTTCTCAGTACTGTACTGCAAGTGTTACTGGAATTTCCCCTTTCGCTGTGTTACATGTCCATTCCAGGCACCTTGTTAGTGGGTGAAGTTGTGCCAGAATATTTTTTCAACCTTTACGTCACCAGACTAAAACAGAAATTGGTTAAACAATTCTTTTAATTCGTATGGCCTAACCATATTTATGGCCTTAGATTACCATCTACATTTACTGATGAATTTTGACAATGAATTAAGCATATTAATACACATTTCTTACTATTAGCCTAGTAAAAATGTACTTACCACATCAATATAGCCTAATGGCACTCATTGAGGATTCCCACACTGAACAGAGCTGACTTTAAACAGATTGTCAATCTTTTTTTTGCAGTAATTATTGTTCTCTAACCTCAGAACTGATGCTCTTTGATATGCACACTTAAACTGAAAATCCAAACGAAAACAACCTTGTGACCTTGCTCCTACATTACTAACACTGATTGATTTACAACTGAACATGATATTCCATTCCCTATTTCACAATCGCATACACCAAATTTTAGCAAAAGAAAGTGATTTAGGTTGATAGGTTCAAACTCCATAGCCTTTTCTTCTCCTATTAACTAACATAACATTTTTGAAATTGTACACCATATAGCCTAACCTGTTCTTTCATTTTAAATTGACCACTACAGATGTGAACAAAGCCTGGCTGCGCTAATGACATAACAGCTATACCTGTGAGTTTAAAGTGAAATGCTGCTAGATTTCTATTACTTGCAACAGAGTTGGATGGCTCCGTTCCATCCGTTTGTCTGTTAGCAAGATAACTCCAAAAAGTATGAATGGATTTGCATGAAACTTTTTGGAAAGATTGGCCATGGGGCAAGGAAGAACTGATTAACTTTTCACACTAAACTGGGGGCGTGGCAGTGGGCGTGGCTTCTCGTGAAAAGGCATATAACTTCAGAACGGATTCATGTCACACACCATCAAACTTTGTGTGCCTGTGTGCCATCTAGTTTGAAATATGCTATTCTGATACTTCAAGATAGGTTGCTCTGTATTGATGAATGATCACTGTCGTCTCCCACAGTTATGAACAACAGAAAACTGCCCCCCATCCCCAACCTGTGAGATAATTTGGGAATGTATTTTAAAGAGGAAAAGGTGGTTTATGACTTAAAGCAGTAAAACTAAAATGTATCACAAACACTCAACCACCATTGTCAGTGAATAATCCCCAGGTTGTATTTTAGACTTAGTTCCCTGGTTTGTAGCATTATTGATTAGACTGTTCTGAGCAGGGGTCGCAAACCATGTGCCACTTAGGGCCGAGAGTCTGCAGGTTTTCCTTCCAACCAAAGACTACTAGCTGATTTCACTGATTAGCAAACCTTCAACCAGAGGAGGAACTAATCAGTGAAATCAGCTGGTGTTTGGTTGGAATGAAAATGAAAAGACTGCTTGTTCTGGGCCATATGAATAACATCTGGATTCCTAAATGTGCCAATCCCCTTTAAAGGGTTATCAACAAATCAAATGCCCTTGATTTAGATTGAATACTAAGAACACTGTGGTCACAGTACTGAAATTCTTCCACTGGAAGTGAGGATTTGGCTTTGACTTCCTACTTCCTTGGTCCTGGCCAGTGATATAAACTAAGAAACCCAGTTGGTGAACATGGTAGGGCAAAAATAAACAAAAATCAAATATATTTTCAAGGAAAGCATCAAATTTTGTGCTTATGTGTACTTTAATGGCTCTATCCATGCATAACCTAGATCCATTTGATATTTTTTTACTATGATGTATGAGATAATTTAGTCCTATGAATTTATGTCGTTAAGATTATGCCAGCATAGAATGGTGGCTAAAATTACTTTAGGTGTGTTTAGCCTTCCCTTTATCCCTGGTCCAGACTGTTGGTAGATCAACGAGTAATGCTGGAGTAATGAAGGCCTGGTGATCAAAGCTTTGATATTGCCTTTCACACCACAGAACAAACACTTGCAAGGTATTACCTGCAAAGGTACAGACGCACAATCGGATTTTTCGTCCTCTGGCGTGGAGGAATCTTTCTTGTTTACCTCTTTTGATTTAGGAGCACCGTTATTCTGGGGGGTCTTCGGTGACGTTGGCTGCGGCGGGGGAGGCTTTGGCAGCGCCTCTTTAGGCTGCGGTGGAGGAGGCTGAGGCTGAGGCTGGTCCTGCGGAGGACCCGGCGGGCCTCGCACCGAGGGAGCCTCGTCTTGTTCATAGTACGACGGTCCACCAAAGTCGCCGGCTGCATGTCCGGGACCTTCGGGCGGCCATGATGATCCGGAATATCCGGCTGCAGCTCCACCACCGTACGCACCTGCAGTATTGTTGTGATGCAACACCGACTGAAGCTGTTTCTGGTGAAGCATCTGCAGCTGCTGCATCTGCTGGAGGTGCTGCTCCTGCAGGCTGGAGAAAAGGGAGTCGGTCGTCGGGGCCTCGAAGCCGCCGAACCCCCCTGCCGGGGCAGCCTGGCCCCCAGCTGGCTGCTTTCGGGGTCCTGGCCCTCCAAAGTTTTGCGGTTGATGGCCACCATAATTTCCCCATGAGGGATACATGGTGGAAAGCGAGGCGGTGTATCACGGCCTTTGTGCTCACATACAGCCGTCCCTGTGTGGCTAACAAAGCTAGCTAGCTAGCTAACGCTGACCTACCTTTCATAAAAGCGATATATTTTAATCATACTACTAACGTTGGGCCAGGCCGCATACAAATAAATATTATAGATACTCTCTCTGTACTGAGCAACAATTATCCAAAAGACAAAGAAAACAGGTTAAAATGTATCTAGGAAATGAATATCCCGTTGAATTGCTACCGCTTGAGTGAGGGGCGCACGCACGGCCCGGAAACACGTCACCGGCCATCATATGACGGTATCCGGTAAACGTTACCGTCGGTCTCGGGTCAGATATCTATCTATCTATCTGTCTAATTTTGCATAGCACTGTTCAAAATACAGTTATAAAGTGATTTGCATAGGCTACAATAAAACATAGACTAAATCGGAAATATAATCCAATAAAATATAGGCTACAACACATAATGCAGGACATAAACTAAAAACTAAAAAGAATAAAAAGGTGAAATAGCCTAAAACCACAAAACTGGTAAAACAAAATAAACCCGTTCAACCTGTTAAGAAGTAATTTAAAGATTTTAAAGACACTGATTTTGTCCTCATTAGGGTTAGGAGGACTTCGAAAGCCTGGGGCTGGAATAGCAAAAGCCAGATGGAGAGAACAGGATTCCATGACAAAACCTACAGCTATTGTAACTCACATTAGTGTGATGTTGCTTAGGCCACTATAGGCTAATTTATACTATTTTATAGCCTACCAGGGCCTATATAAATTATTAAAAGGTGGATGAATTCTATTTAAAAAATGGGAGTAAACATAGCTTGCTCCACTTTGTATCTAAAGATAAAAGTAAAAATCAGAAGGTTCACAGTGAAAACGACAATGGAAGGCCCCTTATTTGTGCAGGTGGTCAGTTGAATAGCCCAGATATAGCCTACACTTTTGGCCCATGCTTTCATGGCTGCCTACAGATTAATTAAATCATGATTTGAGGACCCCGACAGCTGACCCTGGATCTGTGCCTGGACCCATTTCCGAACATGTTGCTCCATGTTGCAATGTGAATTTCCACAAGAGGGAGACATTTATAAAGAAATTTCTCTCCAAGAGGAGACGGAATAAGCCTCATAGATGTAATAAGGTGTAATGTAATAATAATAATAACAATAATAATAATAATAGTAATAATAACAACAACAACACATTTTTGTTGCAGTTTTGTATTCCAGGCTATTACCTGCAAAACATTTCAGGCCATATGGACATTTGTTATTGTTCATAAGTTTTGCTTTCTTAAGAAGTAATATAATGTTATTTAACAATGAAATTCATTAATATAAAGATTGTAACTTAGTGATGATGAGAGCTTCCTTATGAAACATTAAAATCAAAACAGGCCAGAGTCTATTTTCTTTTTAAATGTGTGTCCATTCCATCCACAGTGGCGTGTTGTCAGAGAAGCAGTGACCAACTGTGTGAGTTGTGAAGTGTGAGAGACTTTGTCAGTGTTTAGCAACAGAGAGCAGGGTGGGAGGGAGTACACTGGGAGGTAAAAGGCCAGTGACTTTAGATTGCCCTTGAGGTCTGGTACACATAAGAGTATTTTTTCTCTTAAGATCACCAGTAAATCTGTATTAATTTTGACCAGAACCACTTAAAAAGAATCGTTAAAGCGGATTAATCAAGCCCGTCCTGTTTAATGTCTCCCGTTAATTAGTTTGTCAGCAGTGTTTTAATATCGCCTAATGACTTCATATTTCACTGATGACATTAAAGGGGTGTTAAAAGAGGGGAAATGGCCCATTCAGGATTCAGTTCTTTCGCTCAAGACGCCCTCGCTGAATAAGACAAGGTCACGGAGGCCTAGCCTTTAGGGAGAGATACATTATCAGGGGATGGGGGTGGGAGAAATCCCATAGAGGAAGCTCTCTCCCCTCTAAAACAGCATGACGGGCACAATGTGATACAGTTCTGTCTTAGAACAATACACTGCACAGGGAATTGCATGATACAGCTTAGGGCAGCCACGCTGTATAGAATGGCAGGATAGCCCCACAGTGTACAATAATACTGATACTGGGGACTAATGCCTTGTGCTTTCTGCATGGGAGGGGCGAGATTGATTGTTCACTGCATCATTAAGCTGCACAATATACTGTAAATTTGTGTGGTATATCAATGAAATGCATGAAATTAGGATTAAAGTTTTAAGTGTTTTTTGACCTAGTACAATATTTAATTTCATCAAGGAATCATTTTTGGCTGGGGATAGCAGGAGCAGGTCAAAATTATATAGTTCTGATATTTTGTGATGAATATATCTGCATATCAAAGAGAAAAAAAAGGTATTTTCAATGAAATACATTAGAAGTTCGCCCCTTTTCAATCTCGATCAGCACTTTCTAAAACTATCTAAAGCGAGAACAAAGAAATCAGAAATCGTAAAGTTGTAGCTCACAATATTGAGGACACTGCATTTTCTCTGTGATGAAAATCCTATGTTAAACAAAATGCTCAATGGAGGCTAATGGATCCCGAACAAGTCCATGCACTGCTTCCAAAATGCTTTGTTTGACAAATCAATTTTCCCATAACCCGGTGAGGGGAAAAGTGATGCGGATTGATCGCCCCCCCTGACTTTGTTTCCAGAATATTGTTTGATGGCTGGATAGATTAATTGGTATGACATTTGAAAGCCTTCTCTTGACTGTCAGCATCCAAGCCTCTCTACGCCAATCGAACCCAGGTCTAATTGTCTCCTCTGTAATACCCCACTTCACAAATTAGAGAAGGGTGCCTCTAAAAACTATCCCCAATGTAAAACCCAAACCGCATCGCACTGCTCAATCAAACGGCGGTTTGAATAGGGTGATGCTGGCTTGATAAGATAGAGCGCATTAAAGGGCATCACCCATATCGCTGTGCCAGCACATATCCTCTCAGCACAGTAGATCTGAAATACACAAATCAGATCCCAGGAGCTGCTCCAAGTAAGAAGGCCTCAGACCCATCAATCTGCAGCAATTTATACTCATTGAATAATCTTATAGCCAGGAGCCTGAGTTTGAATTAGGACAATTACAGTGAGAAACACAACAGGAATAGAGATCAATGTCCATGTTGGGACTTAATATTAAATGCTGTTTATATAGTAGAACATACAGTTCTCAGATCAGATATTTTATTTTATATGTGGCAGTGAACTCAGGGAGCTAAAGAAACAAACCCCCTGTTACATGGATAATATATGGAAACATCCTTGATATTAAAGTGCAATGGAAAATAGAAATCCAGCCCTGCAGAGCTGTTTGAGATACAGTACAATAATACTGTTTACATTTAACTTTGTATACAGTGTGTAGGTCTGTGGTTCTCAATGGAGAGTTCAGGTAACTCCAGAGGTTGCTGAGCAAACTGAGGAAGATTGAATTACCTAATCTAGTAGAAGTTAGCAAAATGAGCAAATACGTAGGAATTGCTCCCAAGTTTTTTACTCTGTCACTGTTATCTCTCAATGCACAGTATAGAGAGTTATCATATATGGACAGTTATCATCTCATAAATCACAAATAATATCTAAAAACAAAAATGTTCTCAACTGAGGGTCCCTAGATTCAGTTTTTCAGCTTATGGTTCTTGATCCTGATCTAATACAAATCTGTTTTGGGGTTTGTAGCATGATAAAACAGAATGTGTAGTTTAGACTGGTACAGTAACAGCCAATAACAGTCAGTTATTACTACTATTATTATTCTTTTTTTTTTTAGAAATGAACAGACTTCAGTGAATCAAAAGAAACAGTTAGCTGGGTATCTGCCCTCCACATTTCATCATCATTTATTTATCATTCACAATGACTAATTGCCTGACTTGACTTCAATTTTGTGGGCTGGTTCCTCGCAGAGCAAGCTGCTCCGCTGCCACCTCCCTTCACACGCTGCACCTCCCTATCACCCCAACACACCCACTTGCCTTTGAAAAACTGTAATTGAATGAGTTTATGTCGTCAAATTGATTAATCATATTAATTTGTACTTATTAGTGGGATGGTTGAAAGCGATGACAATTAGATTAATGAAATTAGTTAATTCTTCCTACCCACACCATACTTCCAGCTATAACGAACCAAAAAAAAGCATAGAATGGGAGACTGTTATGACAAAATTGGCAATCAAGATTTGGGTGCTAATTGAATGTCTGCTTTTATTAATGATGAGGTTTATAAAAAGACCTTGAGAGAGAGAATATTAATTAATTAATCAAAGTGTTCCAAATTAAAGGGGGAGTATACAATGCAGAGGTCTCTCAAATTTTCTTCACATTTGATTGTAAAGACTGTACTGCAGTGTCTTTCACTATATGCAAACATACATGCTTCATTAACAACATACTGTTTGCTAACATTTGACTATACATGTGTTGTTTGAATTTACTTGTGGGCTGCTGTGTCTGAAATATGTTTTGGAAGTTTTTACAGTGAACATTAAATTGAAAAAGGAAGGCAAGGCTTTTCCTGTAAATCTCATCAATAATTTTGTTTACTTTTTTACAGTCAGTTGTGATCATTGTAACTGACAAGTTGTGTATTACTATATTTTGCATATATTATACAGCAATAATGCAATCAATAGGCTACATTACTACATTACTACATTACTTTTACTGTTGAAAAGGGAACATTATTAAAGTCTTTATTTGTCAGTACAACACATGCTGAGATAGAGAAGACATCACACTGTAATAAGACGTTGAACAGACTGAGGCTCTCCACACTTCACAGTAAAGCTGCAACTTTCCTGACCTCAAATACATTCAGCAGGGAGCCACATGTCCCAGCGGGACCGCAGCCATACATTCATCATGCCTGTTTGCCTGTTGTTGAAAAACAAATACACATAAATATATGTAAATGTGAGTAAACAGAGTGGGAGATCCCTCAAGCCGATAGACTGCTTTGAATTTCATTACGCAACAAGCTGTCCAGCGGTTATAAACGATCCTCGTGAAAAAGAAGTGATTGTTCGGTATGATAAAGATGAAATGTAATAGTTTATGCCACCATGAATCTGATTGTAACGTCCACACTATTAGAAAGGCCGATAAGAGCATTTATGACTATTTGCTTTGTGTCATAAAGGGAAGTGGGCTGTTTGATTAATATGAGCAGCTGGCCGGCTCTGGGTTCAACAGATTGTGTTGTTGCATATAACTTAAAGAGGCAGTAATGGGTTGGTATATATACTAAACTGTGAGCTGTCACACAGATAAGCAGAATTATGAATAACACATTCTGCATTTAAAAGTATGATGTTTGATATGCATAGAGTGTAAATGTAAGAGAATAATGTTTTTGTTTTCACTGAAAGAATATTGACTAGAGGCTGGATGGCTAGATGTTATCTGCTCATGTGGTTTATACAAAAGTCTGAAATATGTTGGATACATATGCAAAAAAAACAGAAAATCTTATTCTTGGTAATGCCAAAGGTATAAACTGCATCATGACTTCGCTCTTTGTTGGATTTTCTTAAATCCAGTCTGATGCCTCCTTTAAAAACAGAGAGCATTGGACAAGAGCAGCCAATATTTATAAATTGGTTTAGATTGCAGAGAAGATGGAAGTGTCAAATTATTGTAAGATTTAATAACACTAATAATAAATAAACCTTCTGGATAGCCGGTAAATTAAAAGGCTATGATGAGTTCTGGTCTGAGGAAGAGTTTATTCACATTGTGCAGTGGCAGCTAGTTTGTGAACGAGCCTAGTCAGATAGATAAGTTAGTTTTATATATTTTATCAGATCTGTATTTAATCTCAATTATGAAACTGTTAAATGAATTCAGTCAATCAATCCATCAGCTTGATGTCATTTGGCTGCTGTTGAATACATTAAAATGCTCTGCTGCACCTTCTTCTACTTCTTCTTCTTCTTCTTCTTCTCTACCACCAAACATTCAGAGGGTGACGCTGTATATACGAACAGGAAGCCTGACCGAGTGCTTTGAATTTCCAAACGACCCCATTTGGTGCCCAACTTCGGCACTCTGAGTGCCGGTGTATAAACGCACCTGAAGGTTAGAAGCTGTTTGCCGAGGGATGGGCATGGTAACTGTTACGCCATCAAACTGGGAGGCTGTAAACCATATAAATAATCATACATATGGTCCATTAAAACTGCTGTTAAGAGGAATATCGCACAAAAACAAACTGGTATGCCCCTGGAAATATGGTGACGCAAGTCTGCAAAGATGCAGTAAAATGTTTTATTTATAATTAATCACTTTTTAAAATGTGTGGTATCCAGGTTTTATCTAAGTATTGCAACCTGATGCATCATAAATTGCGCAAAACTTCTTATTTTGTCTCCATAAAGAACTGTATGCTCACATTACAGAGTGATTTTCCTATAATGCTGGTAGATAAAAGAATAAACATATGAAATACATTTTTGGGGGACAACAGAGAAGCGGTCCTTATCAATCAGATGATATAGACACCACATTAAAGCCCATGCATTCATCTGCATCTGACTGGAATGTCTGTAAAATTTGCCACAACTTATAACTTACTACATTGGCCTTAGTTTGATATGAAAGACCAATTACGCGTCTGGCTATATTCCTTTCATTTTCACTCTGCAATTTGCTGTGAATGTGCACAGAGAAGCACTGCACGGTTAGGTTCAGTGTTGGCATGCCTTAATTTTTTTTAAACAATCAGAAAGATAAGAGGCGTGTGTGTGTCAGTCACGGAGAACTGAACAAGGTGAAGCTGCACACTAGACACCCATGGGATACTGTTATTGGATGCTCAATTGCCAATACCTGATTGCAATTCCAGACCCCTAATGGCCTCAGTGTAGCCTGGCTGTAACACTAAAATAGAAAATAATCCTATCTTTTGGCCCTATCCATATACATTTCAAGATCTTGATGTCCCGCTGACAGAATCCAAACCTCCTCCCTGCCTCATGTATTGACAGCCATCAATATTAGACTTGATCAAATCCTACCACACCAGTCAGAGGCCATCAGTGGTCAAGGCATCCTCATCGGCAGGATCTATCGTCTCTATTTACACAGTCCATCCTCTTTAAACTGTGCTATTGATCTTGGCCTAGGTCATGGAGGTTTGGCATCAAGGTAGTGGGGAAAGGGGGGAGGGAACACTTGAATGGGAGAGTTAAGGACAGAGAAGGAGGACAGGAAAGAGGAGGCTTCCCCTGGGTGTCCCTATAGTGCCCGTTCACTCTTATTTACCATTTGACCCTGGTCTTGGCTTTACTTCTCAAAGCAGCTGGCCTTTTTTTTTTTTTTTTTACAACATATAGTCAATGGCTGCCAATATTTTGAATGAAGACTTGTCACTACTGGTCGACAAAAGCTTAGAAATACTCTAAACAAACAGATTCCATGTATCTGAGGTCAGAGGTTTGGAATATGTCAGCCTTTCTATTCCTTCCAAAGTCCCTTTCTCTCTTGTTAAAGTCCATATGTTAGTGAATGAGAATATAGACTGTGGTTTGGGTTATGTTTGTGGTTTAAATTTGACTTTTATTATAGATCATGCCAGATGTGGATGCACAAATATAGTGTTTTTCTCATTATTATAGGATCTTCAAAACAGATATGGAGGTAGTCCGACTCACATTGTGATTGGATTTCTATGTAGTGTGGACACAATCCAACCACAAATTACATAGAATGTTACATTTACAATCACATAGCAATGTAAAGAGATGGAGGGTGAGAGCGGGAAAAATGAATGCACACAAAGATTTGCATAAATACAGAAACAGGAGTTGCATAACTGCCGTTTTCAGGCCAATCGTGGACATGCAGCAATGTGAAGTCATGAAATCTGATCTCTGGAATCAGATTGAATTGACAAGTGTAACTGTAGCCTAAGTAACAGTGACACTGGATACCAAGCTCAGTTCATTCTACATACGTAAACTCTAAGTTCCTAAAACTCAGCCAAAACCTCTGAGTATCAAAATGACCTCACCATTTGTCATTGAATGAGTTTCAGTCAGGTTTCAATAGATATTCAGTGGGTTTTTTCATCATCGGTCTTTACCTCCATTACATGTGCAACAACAACAAGCCACCTTTTCGAGTCAGGTGTCCTTGTGTGCATGGTGACACTGCTGTTCACAGTGTGACAGGTGCTCCGTACCTCCACAATTACTTTTCAATTAGTGCGATGGGCATTTCTGGTGGTTGCCCGTTGCCGACGTTATTTTACAGCTCCGCGCTTTAGTCCATTAGCAACACCGCTGCCGGAGCGGAGCCGATAAACCATCTGGCCAGGCTCCTGAAAGAGATAGCAGCCACTTAATGGAGTGAAAAAGTAAAAGCAATTAATGTCACATTAGCACATCACTAATAAGGCCTGCCCTCCAGTATGCTGCAGCAAGAATAATCAGTTGGTCAGGACTGAGATGCATCCCACCAACACTTTGCTGTTAGCATTGCCACTGAGTGCTGAGGAAGCCATGTTCCCATTGTGAAATGCAACTGAAATGAAACCACTCACAGAGATGAAAAACTTCTTGATCAATTGATTTGGAATGCAATGTCAATGACAGGTGATAGTTATAACTCTAATATCACAGTAAAAAAAAATGAAATTTTTAAACAGTAACTGCAAATTTTGCTCCCAGAAGATGTTGCTGAATTATGCAAAACGACACATGGCTCTAAACTGTGTAGCCTGTGTCTTCTGGAGTCAATAGATCCCCCACATTGCTGTCATGACCTCTCTCACTTTCAGCTCTTGTCTTTGAACTGTAATTCAAACTTCACACAACAGCAGCAGTCTCAAGAGTCTTTTCTGAAACAATACATGCCCTCTCTGGTTTGAATGAGGCTGCGGGGGTTTTAAGATCTGGCTTAATTGTTGTCTTTTCCAGTGTTTAATTATAAAAACACCAAAGCACTGTCATTGCTGCTGTCTAATTCCACTATGTTCCGCTAATTATGTTGTGTTAATAGGGGTTTTTCTGTTACACCGTCACACTCATTAACTCAGCGGTGACACTGCCCTTAATTGGATAAGAGGCCATTAAGTCACTTTTCTTTGATTAAAGTCATTGGTTCCTTATAAACATCAAACCCCAACACCAACTGGGTAGAAAGACATGACAGACAACATAAGTTAAGTTGAATATATGAACTATATTGCCCTTCTTGGACAGCAATAATGTTTAGTGTTGGTTCTACGCTTCTGAGAGACATTACTGAGATGTAGGAAAGTGATGCCAGCTGCTGCAAAACATTTTCAAATTTCTGAATGTAGTTTCACTGGCCATTGAGTTTGTGCTGCAAATTCAAAGTCTATCTTCCTCACTGTTGCACATACTATTGGATACCAACATAAAGAAAAATTAATATTCTCACACAATGACTATGTCAAGGGAGAAGTGTCACTTACCATTACATATTCTGTTGCAAATACAACGCAACTCTATAGATTTAATAAGCATCAGTCTGAAAAGAGAAGCTCCACAGACCTCCGAAATGTCAGACACTGCAGTATCATCACTCACAATAAGTGGGCTTCTTTCTCTGGCTTCTCCCTTTGTCTTTTTTGTGATCCTCTTGGGTCTGGTGCACAGCAGTGATGCTGTGAACTGATATGCAATTATTTAAAGCAGCTTGTAAAATACAACATGGGCTATTTTTTCCTCTCAGGTCAACTGAAGGAGCAGGAAAGTGACGTCTCTTCCAGCGGCCCGTTGCACTGGCATCATGTAGTAGAAATTCACCAGTTCTTACAGTTAATTTATGCAAAGTTCAACTTATCCCATTTTGAGCTTAAGCAAAACCCAATCAGCCCCTGAAACCGGACTTGCCATGTTGTTGTCAGTCAAATCAATAGCACTGTATAACGCCAACACTAAATATTTCAAAGTTAACATCAAGCAGACCTCCATTTAACATTAGGCCCAAAATAGACAGAAAACAGTCTGACACACCACTGCCTTCCAATCCCCAATACCCCTGTTCCCAAACCCAAACATGCCCTCAATTACCCTATGAGCACCACATGTGCAACATCATTAATAAGATCCACTAATAATTGTGGTGAGCTCCATTGGCCGTGAGTGAGATTTGACTAATTACTGTAATTGTATTGGAGTCATGCTCATTAAATATGAAAATTGTGTTCTGTGGAATGACTGGGTTTTCATGATCAATCTTGTATGGACAGGCGAGAAATAAATTAGAGAACAGTTTCTCATCCTGCAATTAACTGCAGCGCAAACGGCACAAACAACCGTTTGCCACACCCACCAGTCTGGTTATATGGTATCTGCGTGTGTGCGTGTGGATGTACGTGCGTGCATGTGTGTGTGTGTGTGTGTGTGTGGCCGCACATATGTGGGTGTGGGTGTGTTTTTGTGGGTGTTTGCCTATTTGCCATTACTTGTTGCTTATGTCTTTCTTTATGTACATGCAAGACCATTACACCTGAAAAGATTAAAAGTGTAAAAAGAGTAGAAAATCAAATGACTAGCCACCAACTGCCAAGTAAATATTTTTTTGCCAAGGAAACTGTTTTGTTTACTGTTTACAGAGAAGTTGTAAGTGATATTTCATATATAAATGGAATCGAGGTTCCCATGACTTGAGGCAACCCAAAACATTTCAATCATAAAAAAAAAATCCCTTTAATGCAATATATTTTAACCACTTTTAGATAACCTGGAAATGCACAATCTCTTGTTTTTACAGTAAACGACTCTGCAACCCAATATTGAGTAATCACTGTACACTTACAGTCAACTTAGCCACAGTGGAGCGAACCTGTTAGCAAGTGTGACCTGTGAATGTAATGTGTAACATCAGGCACTTGGGACTACTGTTGGCCATGAACACTAACAATTAGTGGTGAACAGCCTCCAATCCAAACACAATAACAGTCTTAACACGATGGGATGTGCCAGTGACTCTTTACCGTAACTTTTGTTCATACTTCTTTCTATCATCTCTTGGGATTTCAGCAGCTGTCAGGACTCAGGAGCCTAGACGGCAGTGTCTGGGAGTGGCTATGTCCCCGAGGAGCCCAGCATCCCCCACCCCCCCCGTTTCTGCATGCTCAAGTTGTTTGAGAAATTTCGAAATGCAAATGTGGTACTTACCTTTACCGCCCAGCAACAAAACTGTGTCACACTCCGAGCCTTGTGTGAAAGCCCTGATTTTGTCTGAGGAGATATAGAGGTGAGGAGAGGCAGGTAAACAAAGCATAATGTAGAGGTCAAATGCTAATGAGATCTCCATTTGTTATGTCTGGCTCCCTCCAAAGGCAAAGTAACAACGTCAGAGGCACCCAGACATAATAAATCATCCAAATAAATAATAAACTTGAAGATTCAGAGAAGACTTCATCGTATTCATTGTGCCACCTAGCATGAATTTACAGCCCAGTCCTGATTTCTCTCATGTGTCCCTATTTAAAATGTCCTATTTTAAACTGCATACTGGTGACAGCAAGATGCTTGCAAGTCCACTTTCAGGCCTCTCACTCTCCCCCAACACACACACACACACACACACCCGCCATGCCATATAATTTCCATCTGCTCACTGGTTAATAGGGTAAGACCGGAGAGAACACCACAAAGAACTGTAATGTGACTTGCTTTACTTGCGATACAGACCATGATGCGACGACTAGAACAGATGCAATGCCATGCGTGGTTTGCAGCTGTTGTGCAGCCTTAGAAAACCCACAGCTGTCCCCTCTCTATCTGAGTCCCCCAGTAAAAAGACACTGCGAGACCAGCTTGACTGATGAGGTGACGAAAAACTGAAAGAGGCTGCTGGATTAAGAACATCACAGGTAGACCAGAGTGCACCATTTCAATGTATATCTCACATAATGTAGACATAGTAATTCTTTGTTTCTTTCTTTTTCTCCAGATTCTGACCAACTGTGAACCAGACGTACCACAGCTCAGTCTCAGTTGAGCTCTCTCACAGCATTTGGCTGCCTATAGATGGCGCTCAACTCATTTTGAAAAACCCCGTCCTTTTCCCGAGGCTGTCCATCACCCGGTGCCACCGCCTGCATGGTGGGGATGAGCTGCGGAGAAAGGCACCCTTACCTGTCCTTGAGCCAGCCGAGGAAAAAAGAGTAGATTCAGCATGTATGGACGCTGTAGCCGGGAGCCATAAATCATGACCTTCTTCAATTTACACAGGGAGCATATTGATGGTTTCCTATCTCCTTCACTCACTTTCACCTAGTTACATTGTCTAAGACAACACCACTCCAGCTAACCATGACTGACACTTTACAGCCTATTCTCAGTGGACTTTCACCTCAGCCATTGAATAATCCTCACATGAGGTAGTGAGTGTGAGGATGTGGTGGAGGAGCTAAACCCGGCGGTGACAGTACAAGGTTGCACTAACTGTGTGATCATAGATTTTCTGAAAGAGGTAGGCAACAAGGTTGGCTGATTAACAGGCCGCTGCGTGACAGTGTCAACGCCCCTCCCCACGCACAGATAGGCCTGACGACTCGTGACGATTTAAGGAGAATAAAAAAGCTTTATAAGATGGAAAGTCACTCTGAGGACAGTGGGCCATGCTCTAATTCCCTTCTACACAGACGTGACTGAAAACAGAGGAGAAAAAAACCAACGAGGAAACAGTTGCGATGATTAGCAAAGTTGACGAGACAAATTTCTGTCTGTTTAACCATTTTTCTGCTTAATTTTCTTTTCTCGCAATTGTTTGTGTCTGAGTTATTTCTTAACAGTCCTTAAGTGGCAGTTTGCAATGGGCAACACCGACACATAGACTACTGGTAGATATACTGTACAATACAATGGTACCACAAGTTAACACACAGCTGTCATTTCCAGCAACAATATGGGAGCGGTAGCGCGCTTATAGCCGTGCCAAGAGAGTAAACCAAAAATGAAAAATTGACAAGCCCATTTATATGTTTAATTCAATCTTGCGTTGAGAGAGATCTTTTCACTGCACTTCATAGTTGATTTTGTTTGGGGGGGAAGGGTTTGTGGCAGGCTGATTAAACATAGACTTACTCCCCAACCCCCACGCTGGCTGAAGTTGAAAGCCCAGTAAATGAAATGACTTCCACAGGATTGCACCACAAAGGAAGGGAGTGTGTCAGATGTGCATTCAGCCAGTGTTGTAGCCAACACAAGGTCAAACGGGACATTGTGTAGACAGCTAACCAACTGACAGTCAGGGCAGGAGGATGCCGTTACACCCCAAGGCACTGTCTTGCTAAACATACAAGCGCGCTTGCACACACACACACACACACACACACACACACACACACACACGGTCATGCCAAGCACTGTTTGACTATACATTTCTTCTTCCCAATAAGAGATCAAGGCCAGCCCATGTTTCCCCGCAAAGATGGACCACATGACTTACTGTAAAACTGGATATGGATGCTGCTGTATTTCAACAGGCAACATGATAATGACAACATGAAAGATGTTGCATTGTTCTCTTTACCAGCTGATGTTTTATCCATAAACCAAAAAATGTCAATGTCCAAACCCATCTAAAATTGGTCATAATATAGAATAGCTTAATGTAATAGTGCATTACAGCACGCTATTATAAAATATATAGTATTAATATCAGCATTGTTGGGTCAAAACCTTATATCTCCTAAATGTTTTTTTAGGAGCTACGAGCAGCCCTGGTTTTAGATTGATCACCATGCATTTTTCAGTTTATACAAGTTTACAGTTTATACAATGGTTTTTGAATGTTTTTTGGATTATGAATTGATTATGAATGAAAATCACGATAACTGGAGTTATGAGGTTTTCACATGACAACAGCCTGCTTATGAGACTCTACCCGTTGTTTTCTGTTGACTTGAAAATATAGGAAAAAAAATAATTTGCAGTGATTTACATAAACCATGTGATTTTATTGTCACTGTACATTCAGTGCACTGTTAGATCTGGCTCACTCCAAAAAAAGCATATATTTACACATGGGGTACAGTAGGCATGAACACAACAAACAAAACACAGGAAAATGCCACACGATACTGTCCAATACAAACCCAACTGTGGTTGGCTTTTTGCTTTTCCGTTCCAACATATTAACATTATTCCATTTGTCTTCCCAGGATTGTGAATGTGTGTGCATAGTTACCCTGTCCTTTTCCGAGCATAGGGTAAGTTCATAATTAAAATGAACCAAAGCTCCCTTTTAACTTGATTCATATATCACAATTGCTAACATATTGCTTTTGAGGGGAGTAAACCTCTTGGGTAATCAAATGTCTATGGTACATGTGCCTGGCTGGGTCCTTTATACACCGCGGACCAGAATGGCCAGGGAGGTTCCTCCATGTTTTATGTAAATCTCGTCATCTCAGAGTGCATGGAGATAAGATAAGTCCGCAAATGGAACAGCGAATAAGCAGCTTTCTCCTCCGAGGAATGTGTTCCCCAATTGCAGTAGGTTCATCTACATTTTTTTTAATACCCAGTCAGTGATGTCACTTTATTTCTGTGCCACTGATTCCCAGGAGAAACCCATGGCCCGCTTCCAAACCCAGTGTAATTTTCAAAATATGAATTGAGGTATAGGGTCTAGACTATTTCACTTGCTATACGTCCTGCTGTGCCAATAACCAAAATGCATGATAACACAAAGCATGTGTGCCAGCGTTGTGAGACACAAAGACAAGAAAAAAACCCAACATAAAGCAAGAATATCCCACCTTAAACTAAATATAACTGATTTATGCTCACTTGTTTAATTACCCTTTGATTGATACAGTGGTTAGTACTATGCAGGCGTTCAGGTGGGTGCTAAATTTCACTTGTGTTTGATGTTGCTAATACAGAATTAAACACAGTAAAACACATTAAAAAGTCATTAAATGGCCAAATGAAACAAAGTAAAACAAGTGCAATATCTGATCATAATTGTACCAATGCACAGCAGCTACAGTATAGTACGGTGAAATATGCACAATACATTTGCAGTGTACAGCACTGTAATGTCCACATTGTAAACAAAGCACAACTAAATGTCAGTCGGATGCTCCACAAACACAAGGTACATAGGCGGCCATATTTGCCTTGCATAGCCCAGTGATCATTCTGTTATGAAACTATTACAGACACCCATGAAATCGCCTTTGTAAAGGTTTAGACAAACCCTCCCCACAGTCAACCGAAATAAAATGTCTCTTGTCCCCAAGGTAGAGCCAAAGCAGAAATTTAATTGCTCCATTTCTATTGAGAATTTCAGCTTAGGAGACAATTAGAATTAATTGGATGTAGTAGAACCATTTTAGCCTCTTAAAATAAATTAAGCATTTTCCTTTTTATTTTCTTATATTAATTTGAGAAAAGGGAAAGTTGGGAAACAATTATCTGCTATCACTCAAAGTGAACAGAAGATGAACCTGAACTAACTCTGATCCGGGCTGGGAAGGTCGTTTTATCTCTTCCCGTTTTGGATGTCAACATGTTCGTAAATACTTAGCACAACATGAACTGACGAGGATATTGTGACGCTTTAACTGAATCTGTATCTGAACAAACGTGAATGTTCACACTCTAGCATTTGAAACATTGCTGTTTTATGGTAACTTGTTTCATCTATTAGGTATAGGATGAGTCTCATATTGACAAGGAAACATGTTCAATGTTCAATCAATGCAAGTATTGACTGAACTAAAAACATAAAAGCTAGCCATCATGTATCTATGCCATCATCATCATCATAGGTCATCATCATAACGGATGCTCAAAAATAATGGATGGACAGTTGGATACTCAGCAGAATGAAGGTCCAACCATGAAAACAGAAGAGTTAATACAAATGAGATTCCATCATTTCAATGTGGAACCAGCAATCAAGTTCAATGGCTGGCTGAAAATGCAACATGTATTATATCTTAGTTTTCTCAGCGTTACTTGCCCACATTCACATTTTCAACTGCTTCTCATGGTAAAAGTACTTGAAGACACTACGCTTTGGTTTGCTACTGTACAGAGGTGATACATCCCTAACTCAACTGGGGACGGATTAGCTGGTTACACATTTGGGGAAGTGCATTGTAGGATTTGTATTCTCTACTGTATTGAGTTATAGTTATCTATGCATTACATTACAGTGAGTCAGTAGCGGTTCAGGTCTGCTCCTGTGGGGGAACTGGACTAAGTCTGTAGTTGCGGGTTGCTTGGCCTTACGTCGGATCGTCTATGTTTTCTTCTAGCTACCTGGTAGGAGAGAAGCTAATGGCACTTTACACTTTAAAGACACTCTACCACTTTAAAGTGTTCGTAAGGGACAAAATCCTAAGAGCAGCTGATTAATCTATCATTGTGTTATTCTGATCTAATGATAATATGTTCCGTCTAACCTGCTCAGGTTATCAGGAGTTTGTTCAGTAAGAATTATGTTAATAACTGTATCACATTACTCTGATTGCTTCCTTTGAATATTTTGGCAATTGGTTTAAAGATTTATAGATATTACGCTCTAAAATTCTAATATAATTTATGGAATACATGTTTGGATTTATGTAGTTAGTTTGTGCACCTCAGTGAGTGTCAAAGTGTCAGTGTACACAGAAAAAGTGCCAGTCTGAATTATTAGCACCTTCAATAAAGATGAGCTAAAAAACTGTATAAGATACAGAACAATGAGCTATATTCTGTGCTCAGCAAACTGAGAATATATTCAGTTGTAATTATTGTGAAAGTTTTAATTCAATGTGTGATTGAGCTTATTCTCAGAAAGACAAGTGTCATAATGTTGTTGCACAGACAGTTAAACCTCTGGTAATCTGTTATTAGCAGAAGCAAGATGTATGTCCTAACAGCTTGAGAACAAGGTGCCGTCTTAAATGAAAAACAATGTGGAAGAGGAAGGGGCTGAACACGCTCAATTACACAAAATAATAAATTATTTTTATTTGAATTGAAAGAATGGCTTTTGGTCTTGGCCTTCAGCAGATGAGAAACAACCTGGCGAGTTTGTAATTGGTCAAATTGCAATAACCTGCACCATGACTGCTTCAGGTATCGATCACAAGACTCAAGAAGAAGAATATTTGTGAGATGCTCTGCCAAGCTTCAGTTGTTGTATTTGCATATGAATACATCTTCATGGGCTTTCGGGTATATAGACCAGTTTTGGCCAATTCTTACCCTGGTAAAGTGTGGAAAACTTGTTTCAAATATGGCAACTTGTCCCAAAAAGGGAGGAATTAAGGCTAATAGTGCCACCACCATTCATTAAGACATGGGGGCTATTTTAAGGTGTTTTTTTCATGCTCTTGAACTCCAAGGGGTAATTTGCAAGTCAAGTAAAGTAAAGTATTCCCTCAGCGGCAGCTCAGAGTCAAAATTTCAGCTTCCTCTCTCAGAGCCTCAATATCTTATTTCATTAAGCTAACACGTATCCACACTATATAAGAGAAAAAACACAGGATCTTAAAAAGAAAGGTTCAGATGCACGAGGCGAGAGTAGACTTCAATATCAACAGTCTCATGATATAAAGGAGTTTTTCTTGAACCAGTTTTGTTGGCTGCAACATGCTGGACTTTGACCAAAAACAAACTAAGGAGGAATGTGATTAGCTGTGCAACTAAAAGCTACTGAAAACAGTGACACTTCTCCTTTAAACTTAAGTAAATTTATATCGTTTTGACCAGTTTCTTAGCGTAGAATATAGCTCGTCTTTTGTGATGTATGCTTTACAGCCCTTTTAGTTGCCGATATTTCTGGAGGACACTGAATATAATCTAGACTGAGCACAGAGAGGGCGGGGTTGGGGGGTGTTGGGTGTTAGTTTCTATAAGCAATAACCACTGACGGACACTCAGACACTACCAGACAGAGCTTGTTAGCACAATACCCATTATTGCCACATTATTTATAGACCAGATGCTTAGTGCAAACTCTTTGTGAACTATGATCACTAGCCAACCACTTTCCTCCTGTAAGCACCAAGTTGACTATAACCACCGAGTCGATGAAGCTACTACGAGGTAAATATGTTACGAGGAAATCGAGAATCTTACATACCCATGGCGGGCGCCCCCCCTTTCTTTGAGGTTGATGACGAATATAAGAATATGTCTAACAAGTCTTCCCCCCACCCAGTGCAATGTCACACAATATACAGTACACGTATTATATGTAGACCAGTTAGAGACTATTGCTTTAACAACTGAGATTAGAAAATATGAAAGAAAGAAAAAACAAAAACAAAACACATATGTGGCCATATTAGCCGTACAGTTCATTAGGACATTTATATTAACACACTTTCCATTTCGAGATGAAAATAAGATAAGAAACAAATTCACAGAAGCTTCAGGTGATATAGAGCAATGGGTCTGTGGTTATAACAAGACCTCGGTTGCCTGATTTCTGTACACAGCATCTTTATATACATTATCGTGATCCCACACCAATCAGGTTGATATTCACCCTTTTCAAACCACTTCTCGTTGTCCCTTTTATTTTTATTACTATCTGAAGGTGTTAAAATGACCGACGAGTCTGAGCTTCATCCTTCAGTTGGCAAACCGCCTCATTTTCACGGGCCGTCCATCGCCTCGACTGGGTGATGCAGCTGTCCGTCAAACATCGGGCCCCAATCGTCAAGCCTTGGCCTCCAACATCTCCAGGAATAGTTTGTGCATGGGGACTTTGCCCTGCATCTTGATGCTGTAGAAGTGCTGCACGGCCTTGGCGGCGGTCTGGCGGAGCAGCGGCAGGGTCATTAGCAGCTTGCCCGCCCGCCGAGGGTCCTCCGCATGCTGGGAGCCCTCAAAGTCCTGCAGAGCCTCGTGGAGAGAGTCCTGGAGCCTCTGGACCGCCTCGATATCTTCTATGTGCATGGAGTCTGGAGGAGGGAGGGTGGAAGAAAAGGAAGGAGGGAAGGAAGGAGGGAAGGAAGGAATGAAGGTGAGAAAGCAGGAAGGAAGAAAAAGAAAGCAAGAAAAAAAGAAAGAAAGAAAGAAAAAAGAAAGGAAGACAGAAAGAGAGGAAGAAAGAAAGATCATTATTTTTTCAATGCCACATTTTAATAATACACAGATTAAATAATACATTTATAGCTCCGTTGATTGCTGTCATGCTTAAGAAATAACTTGAAAATCAAAACAGCATTTTCTATTAACCTATGCTGTGACAAAATACGAAGTCTACAGCTACAGCAGGACCTCTGTGTTTTGCAGCAGCATTGGCCGGCTTTAAATTCTGCAGCCTGTCTTTGCAAACATGCAATTTTGGAGAGAGGTTTTCTCTTGTTAGTGGTTAATGACGCTCCTTAAATAAATGCCTATGCATGGCCAGGACTCTAGGGAGAGAGAGAGAGGGAGAGGCACTGTAGGGCTGTATAAATATACGGTGGGACAGGAAAAAGATTCATTTCTTTTGGTATCATGGACCACATACATCCCCCCGCTAATGAATTCAGATGGCTGCATTACTAGGATATCGTTCAGCTGAATGATGGCGGCAGATGGCCTTCATTTCCATAAGAAAGAGCAGTTGGCCCCCTTATGTATAGGCTCTAAAATAAAACCAGTTGAGACTTATTAAAAACTGCTCTCTATAAGTATATGTATAAGTCTGCAAGTTGGAAAAAAAATATATACTTGTCCTCCAAAGGACGGGCAGACTGAGAATGTCAGAATGGACAAGCAGCTTGGCTTCCTTTCAGCCGATTTCACCGTACAGACTCACAGCGATGTGAGCAACAATCAGCATTTACTGTCATTTCTAATCTGTATGTGTATAATATCCACCATCCACTAACTGATAGATGCACTGGAAAAACATATTGTGCAAAACAAGATGTGAATTTAACTCTACTAGAATTGAAGCTAAAGAATTCTTCTCTCAACAGTAACAGTAAAGTTTGACTCATCTAATCCTAAACGTTGTTCATTGCTAAAGCTAAACCAAACTTGATTGAAGTGTGTGAGTGAATTAAATCAGTCTCTGCTCTGCTATGTGTCTCAAAAGTTGCAGAGTGGAGTAAGATCGTGTATGAACGTGTAAATGAGGCAGAAAAAAGGAAAGTACAAGGCTAATTATGTTCCTAACTGACTGATTAAGTCTCTTTTACCAGTCGCCTTCTGTGTAAATTGCGTTTCTATCTTGGGAAATTAAGTAGGCTATGTGGACCGCACATGTGTTCCAGCACTCTTCATTTGAAACCTTCATGTTAATACTGATCTGAGCCTCGTTTGGCTGCCTGAACGTGCGTGTGTGTGTGTGGTGTGGTTGTGTGTATGTGAAACAGAGGGAGAGAGAGAGAGAGAGAGAGAGAGAGAGAGAGAGAGAAAGAACACATTTTCATATGTGTGTCAGTGTGTGTAAATGGCAGAGAGAGCGTGAACATTTTCGCATGTGCGCGTGTGCGTCCGTGTTCAAGGAGGTTAGGGGCGGAATGCAAAACTAACTTTGAAGAAACAATTTCCATGTAATCCGTCAGCAGCCTGGCGTCAATCCCGTCGATACTCCGCTAATTACAAAATCAATGGCCATGAATTTCCACAGCTGTCACACCCACAGGACCCCCGGAGCCCAAGCTCTCCGAGACGGTGTTCAAACGAGCCGAGGCTGCCCTCTCGCCCTTCCTTGAGCCTCCCGCTCAACCCGTCCTTTCCTCTCTCACACTTCTCCCTTACCTTTCCAAACATCCCCGTGTCTTTCCACCCCATCCCCCCCTTACCCCACCCTCTCCCCCCCGTTTATCCTTCCCTCTCTCCTCCTGCCGCATCCCACTCTCCCGTGGAGAGTTTGTCATCTGAAGACTAAAGCTCTGGGCTCAGCATTTTTCATTTTTCAGTCAGGCAGGAGAAAAGACTCCTAACAGGCATTGATTAGTCGGGGGGACAGGCCCGGCCTCATGAAAAGCAAACTGTCGATACGAGCGCGGCATCTTCACATCGGAACAAACGAGGCCCGTCGCTCCCCAACGCTCATTCCACTCCACTTAACACATTTTATTGACAGCCCCTGTTTTCCTAATGAAATGCTAAATATATCTCCCTCGGCTGTGGCGCGCTGGCAGCTACTGTTATGGAGATGGAGAGAATGGGAGCGCAATGTGACAATCACACATGTACGCAGGCATGTGCACACACACACACACACACACACACACACACACACACACACACACACACAAACATGTGTACGCACGCACAAATTAAAATATAGATAGACAGGCATATACACACACACACACACACACACACACACATCACACACACACAAACCTGCATACGCACACACAAATTAAAATATAGATACTCAGGTGTAGACACACACACACACACACACACACACACACACGGGGGGGGGGGGATTTAATTAAATAGCCATGTTCCTGACCTTTTTGTCCCTTCTTATCACCTAACCTTCATTATGGAGCTGATCGGCTCAGAAGATAGACAGTCACCTGACCATTTTTGTTTTATTTCTTTGTTTGTTTTAATTGAATACCAAGTACCTAGATTCATTTGAGATACACCATAGAGATGTATCTTCCTGTCAGGCTCACTGAGACTTCGGTCTTATAGGACGAAATACAGAAGTTGTTGATGATAAATAAATCATTCCATACAAACTGGAGTAGGTAGACTTACAAGTGGAAACTTTATCTTTCTATTATTCACTGTCAAGTTCAAGTGTCCCAACCAATACTCACTTACACTATACCCTAATTTTTGTCTGTAACTGGTGAAATGATATTTGTTGTGTGTGTCTGTGTGTGCACATGTACATGTCTGTGTGTGTAAATCTATGTGTGTGTGACCTCACCTGAGTTGGCGAGGGCGATGGCTTTGAGCGTGACAAACTCCTCCTTCTCCATGCGCAGCTTCTTGTAGCGTCGGACCAGTGGCAGGATGGCCACATGCAGGTCCAGCAGGCCGGACAGCCTGGCCTGCTCCTCGTCCACCACGTAGTCCTCTGCGTACACTATCTCCTCCTCACAGGGCAGCGAGCGAAACACGATGCTCAGCACCAGGATCTCCATCCAGGCGCTCTGCAGTAGACTCATCTGGTCTGCCAGTGAGAGAGTGGAAAAACCTGCCGGATTAAGAAAAAAAAAAATCAGTGCTTTTGGCTGCTTTTCTGAGTTTTTTCTGATTTTTTTTCCAGATAGTCCAGGTACTACTGGGCGCTCATACTGTACAAACACATGACAAAGCATGAGATCAACCCGTTAACCTCGCTGCACTGTCATTGGCAGTCTCAAGCCCTCCATATGCTTTAAGGGCTGTGTGTGCCGTATGCCTCCAGAAAAGCCTGACTTGAAACAGAGGCCGCTGTACGGGGCAGCTTAAGAGAAGGATATAAATCAGCCAAGTGTTAAGGCCTTTGAAACATGACCCCGGGCCACTTCAACCCTCAGCCGTCAACAGACAGTCCTTCTGCTGCCCAGTACAGAACTGCCTGAGTCGCCCCTGACTGAGGACAAATCCACTCGTCAGTGTTGACTGCTCAGGATTTGGGGCGGTTCATAAATTTGAACTGAAACGTGAACAACAAACACAAAAAATAAGAAAGTAATTCTGGATTATTTTAGAGAATAGATATATGAAGTATTTTAAGAGCAATCATTTTGGATTTTATAGAAATTCCACTTCCTGAATGGGCTGAAATGAAAGTGACCTCAATGTCCATTGGTCCAGTGACCATTACTTCTACTTTGCGTCATTGTCTGCCATAACAAAGTCACACTGAAATGAAAAATGACTTTTTTGCCTTTTTAGCTTTTTATAACTATCATATTATACTCCTATTTGACAATTCATGCCAAAGAAATGACAAAAATGTATTTTATTGTATTTTTATATCAAACTCTCATTACTTTTACTTCGTGGAAAATGGAAAATCTTCAGTGGTGACTTCATCAGGAGGCAAAATAAAAATTCCAACCAAAAAAACCATCACAGATTTTTAAACAAGTGCTCTGCCCCTCCCATCAAATAAAACTGCACTTCTCTCCCTAAATGATCTCCCATTGGTTTACACTTTTGAATGATCTCTCACTGCATTATGTTCCGCACCAATATCCTGGAAATACATCACATTAAGGAAGCAAGGTGTCTTCAAAATGCAGTTTCGTTGTGACTTTAAGTTGATCATTTCAGCCAGAGAAGCAGTTATTGGAATTCTTTTAAAATTAATTACATTATTAATACTAGGTGACATATAACATTATTACCAGAAACATTTTGTGAATCCACCAAAACAGAGGTCCAAGAGAAAACAAAAAAAGCAAACCTGTTTTTACCTATAACCCCTCCTTCATTCTTTAGTCCCAAGTGTTCGACCTTCTGAACTCAGAGTAACAAAACCTCTGCCGTCGCCCCGAGAGGTCGACCCATCAACTCTCCCTACTAACATTCACACACACCACATCAAACAGACAGACGACTGAAAGGACTTCAACCACCACAATACCTTTCACTTCTCTATGGTGAATAGGAAGGTGATTGGGGGTATTGACCAGGGCCTTGAACCCACCACTGTGCTTACTTAAATCTGAGGCTGCATGGATGGGAATGGGGCAGGTTGACTTAAAAGGAGGCCCTCCCAATGGCTCTTATCAAGCAAATAGAGAAAACGATGGGGAGAGAGAGAATGAGGGAGAGCGAGAGAGAGAAAAGAGTGCTGGGGGTGTCATTGATTAGTAGATTGTAATCAGTCCACCAAATGCGAAAGGGGGATCGATCCAAGCCTCAGATCTGACAAACAGACAGTTGATGGAGGACATCCGGTACACGTTTAGCAGGGGGATGGGAGGGCTGTGGGACCGCACAGTGTAGATACTGTAGGCCGCATCAGGAATTCATAAATTTACTCTCTATTCCCACTAGAATCTGTAATATATTTTGCAACTGTTGCAAGAAAATGAATGGCCTGTACTCTGCAAGGGGTATTTACAATAATGAGGCAAGATCATTCACTTTAAACCTTACATGTCACTTTTCTGGAAAAATATATATTTGCAACCTAAAGCGAGTTAAAAGGAACAGTATGCAGTAAGACCAATCGAACACGATTAATTATGCTTATGAACAATGCATCAAGCTTCTCATAAAGCATACCAGAAAACCAATAATGAATGAGTTATATTAAATATAATGAAGTGCACTATCTACGTTTGGAGCACTATTTCATTTGCATGTGCTCAGTTGGTAATGTTTTTTTTTTTTTTTTTTTGCACTACATCGTTTTATACATTGTGTGACAGAACACTCAACTATCTGTCACCAACTTCAACTGTCTCCTTCTTTTCTTCATCATTCCTTTCTTTTCCACAGCCTGTTTTTTTTTTCCTTTCCACTCAATTTACTGAAGTGATGGAGTGACTTCCTGGCTCCCTGGGGGTCACCCCGGAGCTTCAGGTGCGGCGCCCGGAGGTGGCTGAGTTAAGTGTCGCTGTGGAGGGTGATTCTCCCTGATGAAATATCAATATTTCACCCCACTGATTTACTGCCGTTTGACCAAACATGACACAATATCGAGCAAACTGGGGAACGTCTATATCTCTGTCGCTCCTGTTTCCTTCCCTTGCAGTGACAAAAAGCATGAGAAGAGACCGGGGATACCACAGGGTTCCACTGCACTCAAAGTAATGGAATTAATATCTGCGATGTGTTTAGATAAGGCCAGTGAATGAAAATTTTAATTTCTACCAGAAAATAAATTCATGGTTTCTTTTGCATTCTACTTGCAATGAAATACTGTATGTGGCAGTTCATCCGACTGTTATTACTACTGCTAATGATTTTCACCAACATCTATTTCTATGATAAGGTACCAAAGCCTCAAAACACCAAGTAACGTTTAGCTATTGTTTGTAGCCCTACACAGCAAAAAGGAAAATGGTTCCGGTACTGCAACAGTACAGTAAAGGTACAGATCAGATAAGTAATTGAATCCCTATTCAGTACAATCGAGTGACTGAGTGGTTGGCAGTGAAGCTTGAAGCTGTCATTGAGAGCTAGGTCTAAAACAGACAGCAGTTCACTCTCTATTCATTTAGTATCATTACAGGCCTCCTAAGAGCCCTAATGGGCCTAATAAAAAGACAGAGGTAATAATGAGACTAGAGGGCCCTATATGAGCAGGAGGAGTAGGAGGGGGAGAGCCAGGGGAACAAGAGAACAAGGAAGAGAGAGAGTGTGTGAGAGATATGATGGTAGAGAGAGTCTGTGCATGTGAGTGACAGAGAAAGAGAGAAAGAGAAAGAAAGAGATGCTCTGAACTGCGTGAACATTAAGTACCAGAGGGTGATGAAAGCTGTTGCCTAGCATGTAAATGTGCACATGTAGCGCGTGCGTCTGAGACGGTGTGTGTTAGCAGCTGCACAAATTAGTGGCCACCCCTGACCCCCAACAACCGTGCAATGATTCCTCTTCCATTTTCATGACAGTGTGTGTAAGTGTAGCATCCAATCAATGGCTGCCTGGTGATGAGTTACAGCCATGCGCACAAACATGTTGAACTCAGGCCTTTGCTACGCACGCACAAGGATACCATGTCTCCTAACAGTTGCGCCACTAACTGGTGGCCAATTTTTGTTTACAACTACAAAATGTGTCACGTAGTGGTAGTATCCTGTGATTATTTTGAGAAATACTGTACATTGGAGTCAAAGTACATCAAATTAAGTTGCAATTGTCACACACCAGCTTTTCACCACAAATATTTAAGCCTTCAAACTGACAAAGAGTAACAGAAAAACTGTCCAACATTGCATGTTTCTTCCCAGGTCTCTGCATTTAGGTGTTGAAGGACTTTTACATTAATGGAGCGATCGGTGGTAATGACTCTTATTACCTCATCGTTAAAGCCATTTGTGCAGTGGGCTATGAGTGTAATGGTAGGAGTGGACTGTTAAACTGTAGGGACCCCTTTTGTCTTAATCGTCTCTTGGTGACATTCTGACCTGGTGGCCCGGGGTAAAATGTCCCCAGAGTGTCACATCCCCCTTTAATATCTCTGTGCTCCCCTTGTCAGGTCTGGATTTAGATCTTCACAGCATACAAGATCAATAGTTACACACAGAAATGTTCAAGTGCAGTTTTTTGTTTTAGATTTTCGAGATTGAAGTCCAAAAAATGTGACAGTGAGTTTCTTGAATTCATCTCTACACCCCTACAGCTAAAATGCTTATGATGCTTACATAGCAAGATCTGATTCTCATTCGCCCTCATTTTCTCTCCCAGAAAAAAAAAAAAAGCCAGCTAACACATATCCACATTCTCAAGATGTTGGACCAAAAAGAGGTCAGGGAGGGAAGTGGGCATTTGGGTCAGTGATGTTCCCTCTGTCCCTGTTTGAGCCTGTTCCCAGTGTAAATTGCAGAGTGGTGAGACAGCACCCCTGCCTCCTTCCCCAGGGTCACTCCGCAGCCTAATCTCCTAATCAGACTACACAACTCCCATGTATCTTTGGAAAGTCTATCCTCCACACCAAATTGCATTAATTAAGTAAATCTGACCACAGATTATGATTCAGGGTAACACTGGACAGTCCGGAGAGTCAAGCAGCTGCCCAGAGTAGTGCCAGGTGGGAAATGAGTGAATAATGTGAAATCTACAGGTAGAAAAAGAAAAGTCCAATAGCTATGTTCTTCGCTATGGTGAAGATATAAATATACTACAAGGTGTAAGAACACATATTCAAAAACTTCAAAGTAGTTTTTTTTCTACACTACAGAAGTAGTAGAAATGTATATTTTTGTATAGAAAGATGGCATTTCTAAAATATTGTTATGTCTTATGATTCCTACAATACATTTTAAACACTGTGCATGACACTGCTGCACCTTATTGAGCTGGCTCCATGTGCAATTTTGGGTACAGATATATGTTCATTTGATGCATGCTTTTTGAGCACACCCTGTGCTCCCTTTAAGCACATTAGGTTCAAAAGTGTCTTTTTATTTTCAAACTGATAGAGATAAAAAGAAAAGAAGATCTAAGAGTATTTGCATAACAAGTTGTATTTAAGAATTCGTCAACACGGACGGGAGAAATCCATAAGTATTTCCCTAAATAAATCAATTTTACCACACAGGCCCTGTGTAGTCCCTTTAAGTAAGTAAGAGGATTGCCTTCTTTAAGTCTGGGATTGAAATGGAATACATTGACATAGGGGCGGACCCCCCCCTCCTCCTCCCACCCTACCCAGTCAAATCAAAGGTTTCAGCTGCTCTTTATTGATTAGATTTTAGAATATGGGACTAGCTTCTCCCTTAGGTGCAGATGAGTAGCAGATGTTAATTATCCTGTGTGTGTGCATCAGTGTGTGTGTGTGTGTGTGTCTCTCGCTGTATGCATGTGTGTGTGTGTGTGTGTGTGTGTGATTGTGTATGCGTGAGCTCAGACACGTGAGTGTGTGCAATAGTCAGTGAACTACTTTAATAATGTCATACTGTATGGTTTCAGCAAATTTAACAGTGAATTTGGATCTTCTTCCTTAATTTACCAACAGCATAAGAACTATTATGTTTCCTTACATTACTCATGTTACCACAGCCCATGAGCAATTTACCACATTTGTGATACAGTTTGAGAATTTAATTAGAAAGAATTTAACAGAGTTAATATAGCTGGTCAGATAAATCCACATCTATTTGCGATATGTCATTATTTTATAATTTATGAATTCAAAATATGATCAAAGTAGGTTTGTTATAGTTTGTGCTACTATCAATTGTTGGTAGTAGTGTTGAATGTGTTTAATTCACTTAATTGGCATAGCTCCAAGCATTGCACACTTTTGGCATAGTAGAAAAATATTTTACGTGTTAGGAAATATTGAGGCATCCCATTAAGAAATTTGAATGTTAAGAAAACCAGATCCTGGACAACACAGAGCTAAGGGTGAGAAGTCATCAGCCATTCATATCAGTCATGTCTTTCTACCTGGGATATGTTTCGCCCAGCCGATGATGACCACCAGCTCGCGGTCGGCCAAGTCGCACAGCGTGGTCAGGGCCTTGATGTCCCCGTCGGGCATAGTGGGGTCAGGCATGGCATAGATCTTCTCTGGCTCCACCACCAACAGATGGGAAACGATCTTAGTCACTGAGAGAGAGAGGGGGGTGGATGGAGGGATGAGAAAGAGAGGAAAAAAGAGAGAGAAGGTAGTGTGTTGTGTGACTATAATTTCCTCTGACAGAATAGCAAGATTTTTTTTTTATCAAGGAAAAATAGAAAGCATACCGGGGAAGAAAATGAGACATTAAATGATACCCTAGCATGCCATAATAGATTTTGCAAGGTCTAAAAGGGAGACAGGTAGGTCTGCTGGTAAGTCTGACTGTCGCATAACTGAAATTTCTGTGCAATATGGCAATTTAATGATTTAAATTAGAAAAATTCTACCATGTTACACTATATGCAATTAAACAAAATGAAGCCTATCAGTAATGTTATGGTACAAGCCAAGTTCGCAATATTTGACTAGGTGGGATAATCAGACAGAAACCTTTGCGTGACTCACATGGTTTTTTGGCAGGAGGGGGGATGGTGAGGCCGAGGTAGGACCCGTTCTCCGTGTCCAACCTCCGCTTGTACTTCTGCCGCCCCCCTCTCACCCGGTCCAGACGCACACCTGCAAAACATCATCATATTATTTTCAGCAAAACCAAATACACTCATGAATAGAACAATATAGAATAGAATAGAATAAAATAGAATAGAATAGAATAGAATAGAATAGAATTGCTGAAATAGACTTTTTTCTGTGAAAACTATATTGCAGCCTGAAAAGCTCTGTAAGACAGTCCCATAAATGAACACAATATATAACACACATAGAACAGAGAGAAACATAAAATTAAAACATTGTTTCATTGTAGTTTAATATCTAACACTTTAAAGTAACAAAAGGAGGTTGCTGACTAAATCCAACATTTTTAAGATTAATTGAAATACAGTCCATTTTATACTATTACTATTGCTACAACTACTACTAATAATAGCTTCTTCAATGGCAGTGCAACTAACGGTATTGAGAAACATGACTTCTTTGCATATATTTTGCTGAGTCATAATCCTCTGTCAAGAATTTCACTGTTTTTGTACTTCCTGAATAAAATCAAAACTGGAGTATTTCTTTAGTATCATATACAACTCCATCCCAATTTTTTTTTTCAACCATAGCACATTTCAAACAGGATATAACCATAACTACCATATACCAACCACATGCAGGAAGTGAATTCTTTTCAATAATGTAGTAATTTATTTGTGATTATATGCATATACTGTAACTGGGACAACAGAGTTTGTTTCCTTCACTCTTAACCTTCTGACTGGAAAGAGGGACTGTTCAATACTTTCTCGTTAACGGTGGAAGAGTGTAAGTACCTAGTTAGTATACAAACGTGACATATCTGGGATTATCTTGAAAGCCATCTCAAAGGACACGGGCAACATCAAATGCACTTCATGTGCTGGCGTTACACTGTTGTATTAAAAGTTGTTTGCACATAGAGGGAGAGCAAACAGATTTTACATGGTCAAGTGGAATTGAGTCGTGTGAGATTTCCCAGTGACTCATATAAATTCCTTTGATTCCCCTGGAAACAAAAGAATCCGATTAGGATGGTCTTTCAATTTCCTGACACCGACTATCCACTAACCTAATTACCCACCATGCCCAGAGGGAGCTCATTCTTCCCAGCAAACACAGTGAGATCATTTTATGCCTGGCAGATTGAAGCTAAATCGAGAGCCCCTCTCCTAACACAGCTTTCCATTTGTACGCCTTAAAGTAATCAATAAGGCTTGCAAATAGACTTCTTGTTCTTTGAACACATGTGGATGTGGTTTTAATTAGTCAGTTAGGCGGCTAGGCACTTGGTTTGGGATAGATGGAGCTTTAGTAGTTGTTTTAACCATTATTCTTGGTTAAGATAAATTTAAAAGTATAAATTGCACTAGGAAACTGTGTGCAGTACTCCAGATATTTAAATCAATTCAATACTTCCTCTCTATTTAATGACACACATAGGCCTAATTTACAAGAGGATATGCAGTTAGTAAAGGCTTACAGAACAATAAGCTTGTCTGATACAAAAATATATTAAGCAGGTGTATCCTCTAAATTCACTTAACATAGACTTGTCAAGCTAAGTGACAGTGAATTGTTGCTCCTTTTGTCCCTGACATCTACCACCATGCATACACATACGCATAAGCATGCGGTTGCACACACACACACACACACACACACACACACACACACACACACACACACTGGCTTCCCTGCTGCGGGCTGCAGGGTCATGTGGCTGCGACAAGCGACAAGTGCCCAAACAGCCGGAGTCAGAATTCCAAGATCCGCGGGGGCTGTTTCAACTGGAACATCCAACTGGTCCATAATTAATAGACGCTGACAAGAATTAAGAGCTCAGCGCTAACCAGTTTCAGTTTACAGCTTAGCAGCACAGCTCACGGCAGAGACCAGAGAGCCAAAGCAGAAAAACAGAACGAATGAGGGAGGGAAAAGACGAAGAGAATAGAATAAAAGGTTCAAAACTGATAAAGGAATGGGAGGGATAGGGAATAAGAAAGAACAAGCTCTGTTTTTGGCTAAACTTATCGGTTTTCTGCAAGATATCTCTTTCTCTCTCTCTCTCTTTCTCCTTTCCCCCTCTCTCTCTCTCTTTCTCTTTTCCTCTCTCTTTCCCATCCTCAGCATCGGGTATACGTCTCCTCCCCGACAGCCCTCCCTGTCCCGGCCAGTGCCTGATCCAACCAGTGCAGGATTATCTCCTCCCCATGTGATACGGCCCAGTACTGAGAATCTGACCACAACAAGACAGCTGGATGAGGCCCTTGGAGAGGGAGGGAGGGATGGGGGAGGTGGGGGTGGGGGGGGGCAAGTCTCTGGGCTTGTGTCATCATCCATACCGCATTCCACACCTCTCAGGCCCAAGCCACAGCGCCCTATATGTTTCAAGACAATGCAGCCCAGAAGAGAGCCTGTGTCTTGGTAGTGAGAGAGCCTGGGACATCGGGGCCAGTCGGGTGCACAGATCATCTTAAAAGCATCCAGCCCCATTTTTTATGGCTGTGGGCCCCTAAAGTGTGGCAGCCAAAATATGGATGGAGGGGGTTAGGTGGTGTGGCGGGGGGGGGATATATGTGTGTGTGTGTGTATGTGGTTGTGTGTGTGCTGGATGTTACGAGCTCGGCGAGATCTATGCACATGACTGTTTTACTGCAGGCTATGAGCGAGATGGGCTGGGACACAAAGTTATTGGGTGACAGTCCATCATTGCTGTGGGCGTGAGCATGTGCATGTGTGTGAGTGTGTGTGTGTGTGTGTGCATGTGTGTGTGGAAAGAGGATGAGGCGTGTTTGCATAGGAATCAGAGCAATCCTTAGGGCCACCTGACCCCCAGCTTCCCTTTCACATTCAATATCTGTATTGACCGGCGCTACCTTGAAGTGCATTCCAGGTGAAGCGGCTGTTTTGCTTTGTGTGGCTGCCAGCGTGTGTCATGTGGTATCATTTCTTTTGCGTATATGTGTGTGGTTCATACAGTACGTATCATGCTTGTAAGTGTGTGTGTACGAACATATGCGCGTGTGCGTCTCACACAACTATTTTCAGCCCCCTCACCTGTCAGAGGCACTTCTTTCTAGAGAATGTGTCAGAATGGGCTGGCTGGCTAACACTGCCAAAGGGAGATTAGGAGGACCCTATTTTAGCTGGGAAAAATCGGAGGGATGCAGCATATGCCCCCCTCCTCCATGGCTGCTCGCCCCTCTCAAGGCAGTGGGACCCTGCCCTTCCAATGCGACTTCCATCGGACAGCCTCTGTTTGATTGCGTGGAGTCTGGGTGGGATGGAGAGAGGGAGCGAGGGAGGGCAGGAGAAAGCGGGTATGGGACGAGGGGGGGTGGGATTGTATCAAGATGGCGTCCCACCTGCTCTAACCCCCAATGGGCTGACGGGACAAAGCCGGGGTTGTTCTCCCATGACAGCACACACTGGCATCCTTCTCTTTATCATGTTTTACACTTTTCATAAATCTGAGCCACCGTGTCCAGAAGGGGTATTACTGTGTATTACAGAGCCACCCTGACCGCAAATGTGCTGGTAATCGAAAACATCTGCACGGCTGGAGATGGCCGGGTCGATTCGGGATCCCTGGTGTATTGGCGTGGCATGTGTTTAACTGGCTGCGTGGTGTTCACACAAGTGTGTGTGTGTGAGAGTGGGTGAAAGAGAGAAACAGAGAGAGAGAGAGAGAGAGAGAGAGAGAGAGAGAGAGAGGTGCCAGCAGGAAACATGTTCCTCAGGGTCTTATTCCATGTCACTTGTCAGAGGTGATATACATTTGGCGTGTGTGTACATGAACACGCGAGTGTGTGTTGTGAGCTGAGTGTGTGTAGCGGAGGGTTGTAAAGGGGTCAACACCTCGCTAAATCCCCTTCTTCAGAGGAACACGTGTTAGCCTCCGTGTCTGATCTATCACCTGCCAGACAGTGAGGACAGGCCAACCCAGACCCTCCGGGTGGGCGCACAGTCCGCCTGCTACTTTGACGCCCTTAAAAGCACACAAGGCCCCATACATGCGCTGATAGATAGGCAGGCTTGTGGTACAACAAGGGGAAAAAAAAAAAAGCAAAGTGTCAAGGGCTCACATAACGTTCTGTCCTTAAAGTTCAGCTCCCTTGAGTTTACAGATGTGCCTTGAGCAACAGAAAAATAGACTAACTTGCCTTTGTAGACAAAACATAAGCTGTGCTGTTCAAATGTATTGGCCTGGGTAAGACTTTATAGGCAGCCATACATTATAGACTTTTGCTATATCTTTATTTTGATGATGTAATCTTGGTGTATAGATTGGTTTCTGATCTAAGCCTATTGATTGGGAAGGGACCTGACAGTCTGTGATATTGGATATGGCTTTACTAATCTTTTGTGTATGTGGCTGGAGGAAAATAAGGCTGTAACGTTACCCCGCTAGCCACGTTCGCTCAGGAAAGACTGCTGATTCCTATCTGTGGTCGGGGCGAGGGCGAGACAGCGGTGTAGGTTGCCAAAATAGTCTGGCCACTTGCATTCATCCACCACATTACAGTGGTGTCAGAAAATACCCACCAGCACAGAATACGCCACATACACCGCAGAAACACTGGGATAGGTTGACGCTAAAATTAGCAAGCATTAACTTCAGAATAACGCAGGCTAAACAAGAGTGTCTTCTATTCATTTTGGTTGAAAATTTGAATTACATGAAAGAAAATCAGCAGAAGAGTTGTCTACACTTCTATTTACAGTACATACTTTTTTATAACATGCTAATTTGTTAACATAATCATGTGATTAGTAGAGCACAGACATATGCAAATTTTACAGCACTAAAATTGTTAAATTGAAAAAAAAAAAATTATCTGTACTAAAAAATAACAAGAGTCACAATAAAACATCAAGGAGAAAAAAAAAATTGGTTCACTATTTCTTACAACATTAAACGCCATACAGTAATGCTACGGGGTATTAGCACCGCCATTAGCTATGGGCACTGAGTGCTGGCAATGGTGAGCGACACCATACCTTCTGCGAGTTATAATTACGTGAGAGTTTTTCCATTGAGCCTGTGACCTTTTATCAGGCTCAGCTGGACATTTAAGGGGCCAATGAGCAAGGCTGCTTTACTCAGACAGCCGCCCGCTACCTTCCACCCAAATCCAGGCAGCATGCTGCAGCAAGGCAGTGAAGCCTGATCTGGAAAGCAGCCTGTCATCCACTATGTTCCCATGATTTTTATTTATTTTGCCCTCAGGTACAACATACAAAATACATTCATTGTCACAAAAAACTGTACACCCCTACACATATTAGTCACACCCACTGAGACTTACATTACATGCACTTACACATGCTAGAAAACACACACACACACACACACACACACACACACTATCAAGCAGACTTAATACACACCGGACACCTCCCACTGCATTAAGTAGATGAGGGATGTAACTCACACTCCCTCATCAATTGCCTAATTGTATTTACTGACTCATTATGCCTCTCCCACTCCCTGCTGAACTGCGTTGTGGTCGTAGTTTTCTTTGCGCTCCTGAACAGTTGATTTGTTTGGGCCTCCTCTCCACTCCAAACACACCTGAAGCCACCTAAATGAACTTTGCAAGGCCTGAGGTGGTGACTGAGGGCAGTCAGATGATTAGTGGTGGGTGTTATGGGAGGGAGGGGTTCCCCTGCCACCAATGGCACTAGTCTAACCCCGGCAGCTGGCACTTTATAATTCAGGATGGCATGCTCAGAGGGGAGCTTATAGGCTCCTGGTGGAAATATTAGATACATTTAGAAAGACAGATCGCGTAAGTTCTTTCAGCACCTTCTACAGTGCGAGGCATTTCATATGATATTGTCTCACCATAGAAAGTATAAACAGGACTTTGGGATGTTGTGAGCAACGGAGGTTTGTAAGTTGTCAAGTAAGAAAAAAAGAGCCATAAAGAAATGAATAGTGACAACAAAAAATTACTAATATGAGGGTATTGTCTGTGTACTAATAATCACACAAATAAAATCACATCTTATAAAATATTAAGTTTGCATAGTATAAATAAGTTGGTGAATCTAGACCTACCTGATAAATCAGTAATATTATCCTATATGTAATACATCATCTTTTCCATTTCCAATATTTTCCTAATTTATCCAGTGGATGTCACGTTGTTTGTTATCTCTTCTCAACATGACTCAAGACTACACTGCATCCTATAAGACACTTGCCGTTTATCTTTCACTATGTGATTATTCGTTTTCCATGACCAGCCCTCGGCCACTTGCTCGACGGTGATCTCATTACATGAAGTAGGGCATGCCTCGATCCCCCACTGATACCACGATCAAAGCCCCCCCAAGTCTGCGAGAGGCCAGGCCACCGCACTGTGCCGCGATTAAATGTCCTTTTTCCTTTTAATTGAATGCCGTCACTTTCAGAGAATCACCTACAGCGGCAACTCATGTGATGCTATATCTCAAGAGCGGCAGGCAGTGGAGGCTATGGAGTCAAATTCCCCTCTGCACACTGAGTCTCCACACCGACGGCTTAGCGTGGCCCGCCACAGACAATACCCAGCCATTTTACCCCTAAGCATGCGCTAATAGTTTCAGCTTTATTTCTGAGGCAACATTATTTGTTTTGGCTCAGGGTCAAAGCCTCAGTGTGAGATATTTAGGATGGGATGAAGACATCAGACTGTTGAAAAAAGGCTAGGTGCATGTATAAATAGGATTTGCAATGGGCAATACACTGGACGACCCTTCATTCTGAGATGGACAAACACAGCTACGCACATTGTGAAAGGTGAGTTATATTAGTGGAAGTCTACCAAGACCCTGACATACAATCTTGTGTTAGATTGCAGCTAACTGTCGTTGGCTTCTATTATGAGATGAGTTCAGCGCTGGCAGAGCACAAAGAAACTGGATGTATTTCCATTTATATTTTAGCAAATTTATGACTGTTGTGTCTCTAAGTCAAGCCCATAAAGAAATTCTCAAAATGCTCTTTTTTTATATTCGGACATATATCATACAATAAATGTGGATGACAGTGGGCTGAACTCCACCACTTATTCTTTTGTTGACATGGTGTGATAATACCTTCTATGTGCAAAAGGTCAGCTCAAAACCAAAGTCTTCATGCATCAGCTTAGAATGGTTATTCTAGCTAAACACACAAATGTAAAAAAAAAACAAAAAAAAAACGCCTCTTCCCTTGAAAAAAAGAAAAAAAAATCTATCGGCTAGATTTTCCCTCTGTACTCCCAATGGTCCCTCACTGGAGGAGAAACAACACATGCAGGAAGTGAGGTGGGATGTTCGGAAAGCATTTAGCGGATCAATATGCCAGGCAAGAGGGGGGGAGGGAGATGGAGAGAGGGAGAGAGGGAGAGAGAGAGAGAGAGAGAGAGAGAGAGAGAGAGAGAGAGAGAGAGAGAGAGAGACACCCAGAGCCCAGAGGAGGGAAGTCTTGGGGGAACAGCTTGTGCTTTTCAAGAGTACTGTTACACTTCTCTCCTCAGTCAGACTTGGTAGGAACAACCTAGTCAGCAGGTTTTCCACCCGTCCGAGCTCAGCGGTGAGCGGCTCGGCGGTGTGTGGAGAGGTGAGGCTTGCGGGTGATGTCATTGGTGTCTCCCTAAGGCCGCAGCCAGCTTCCCTATCCGATCGCTGACCATTCCTCTAGCCTTGCCCAGAGTGAGTCTGTAGGACTGTGTGGGTTTGCTGTCTCAGAAGAGATACTTGTCAAGACATCTTGAAAAGTTTGGTCTTGATTCCCCAGCTCAAGACTGAAGTGGAAATGATCTGAGGTTTGAGTCTGAAGTCCACATGACTTTACGAATGTTTGTCTTGATTCTATGATATCTTATATTTCGTCACTGTCGGGTGAAAAGCTCCTATCTCCGAAAGTGTCAACTTTTTAGGAACTAAAAAACAGATTTGTTTTTAGCTTGACCACCATGCTTTTTTGACGTTATCCAATGGGTTTTGAAATGGTTTTTGTAAGCCCAAAGTTTGTAGTATTTTCTCAACCCATAGAAAACCATTTACTCCTTCAATTCAAGTTAAAACACAAAAATCACCAAAATTGGAGTTTCGAGATTTTCACATGACAACAGTGATTTGTTGTCTTTATTGAGCTACTTTCATCATGCTATCATGTAACTTTATCATGTTCAGTGCTGAGACCCAGCTAACAACATAACCCACACATCGCATCTGAAGTTGAAAGAGATAATGAAAGGAGCAAAACCCAAACAAATGACCAGTTGATAAAATTAGTACTCACCCTCTTTCAGCATGCCAACTTTGAGACATTTCATGAAGCGGCAGGCCTGGCAAGACTTGCGTCTCCTTTTGGTGATCTCACATTCATTGGTGGCCGGACAGCTGTACTCAATATTCCCTGGAGAAGATTAGGAAAAAAAAGATTTCTTCATTAATTCTGTGTGCATATATAAGGAAGAATTTGCTCTTACATTTTTGCATATAATAGAACACAAAATCAAAATTATAGTTTCTCTGGCCGGATACACTGAATCAAAATTGTGAACAACAGACACACAGACACAAAAGAAACACACACACACACATACACCTGTCCCAAGGTGACCCCATGTGACACTCTCGAAGGAGAGGAGGGTTTAGTGGCATTTTGATGGGACATGTAAAAAGCACCTCCCCGCCCCAGAGTCCCACCCCCACTTTGATTCACAGATAAATTAGCTTCATTAATGCAGAGCGTCCTCTCCGCAAGGCTCACCACGACCCCTTCTAACCCATCCTTCTTAACCTAAAGGATGATGGGAAAGCTGCCCTCCCACAACAGCACAAGGGCTACGAGATGGACACACACCCCAGCACTCTGCATAATGTTTTCCAGCAGACCGAGAGCTGTTGTTAGAGTTGCCAATCTAAGGCTCCCATATCGTGTAGCAAAGCTCGATGTATTATTCAAGTCCGTCTCGACAGTTGTTGGCTCACTATGGGAAATATTTCCTATGCAATATAATCACTCCGATCCAAAAACAGCCAGAAAAGCAGACATATTGTATCTGCTGCCATGTAACTGCTGCCATGTTTTTATTTATTTATATGTTTTTTTAGCTTGCCATGGTTCCGGTTAACACATTTTTTTTCCGGATCATTACGCTCTCGCTCAAAAGTTGATGTGACCTCGAGAATCCAATGACAAAACCTCTCTCCCAAGCATCCAAATCCCTTGATTGAATGTTTAAACAATGTCCCGTAAGTCCAAAGATGTATTAATGGTACCTAAAAACAGCAAACCAGGTGTTGTCTGTTGCAGATCTGCCAGAGCCAACCCCCCCCCCACCCCACCCCCCTGTTGGTCAAGGAGAAGGTGCCAACATTTGTCAGGATCCCTGGCATCAATGGTGCCAGCAGGGTCACATGCACAGTGAGGGGCCTGTGGCATCATGCCAGGATGTTGGCAGAGGCTGCTGCGGGTTTTAGGATGGGTAAAGTCGTTTAAACTGAGAGGTGTTAGCAGAGGGAACATTACAGCACCAGTGAAAAGAGAGAGTGCTAGAGTATAGAAACTATAAGAGACGCAGTGTTGGTGTGCAGGTACAGTATAGGGTTGTTTTTCCGTAATCTTTGGCTAACCTTTCATGTACATAAACAGTTAAGTTGCAGTCATATCCATTTAAATTGATGCAGATATTATAGCTGAATGCAACCATTCAACAATAATAGAATGAAGGAGTAAATTCATTCATTCATTCGGTTTAGATGCAACGACTGAGGTCAAATTCACTTAATATTTTTTTTAACATTAGTAAACAAAACATGTTCTCATACAGGAATTGTATCCGAATAACAGCAACCATTGTGTGTGTGTGTGTGTGTGTGTGTGTGTGTGTGTGTGCTGGTGAGGGATGAGGGGGGGTGGGGGTCCAGAATCGCCTTAAATTGCCTACCTCTAAAAGCTCACTGTCGGCATACCCTCTTAGTTAATCAGGTCTCGTGTCCACCTTTATTTCTCAAAGGACATTTCAACCACTCTAATATCCTTCCTTAACCTCTCTTATTTTCCCTCTAAATTTTGATATATTATTATGCCATGCTATTATCCACGCGCTCATCTCCACTCAAGCTGGACCTCTCCTTGTCCTCCTCCTTCCTGAGGCCGGGACCCCCCTTCCTGATTACCATTCCATTAAAGGGGCTTCTCCTTTCAGTGAGTGACCATGTCCCTCGTCCCTTGTGCCTCTCTCTTTTATTTAGAGGACTCCTCCGCGTCTCTCTCCTCTCCCCTTCCTCTGTTATTGCCCCGACGACACGTGCCTGAGCTTCTAATTGGCCCCCCATCTCCTCCCCCTTGGGTGTGGGCTGGAGGGGCCCGGGGGCAAAGAACAGATCCACATCTCCCACCCTCCTTGCTGACTTTCTCCCAATGAAATGCCTGGTTCTTAATTACAGTCACCCAACACTGATTGTTATTGACTGAAACTCCCGGGGCTCAGGACGAATGACGGACAGATTAGGTTCATTACGGGTCTGTCCTCCACGAAGGAGAACAAGAAAAAGAAGAAGGGGGATTTGTGCAAGACAACACAAAGTCAGACATGAGCACTATTTACAGTCCTTACCTGTGTTGCTATTCAGACTGAGACACATGTAGCCTTTAAACTACAAAAAATAATCATATATTCAGGATATCCCTGAATGTCAATGCTATGTTGAAACAATGATTTGCATTTGTCTTGAAGCGTTTTGGATAAGCACTCGAGAAGCTGTGAGCAACTCGAGAAATTTGTCACCAGAAGTCATTTGTTTTGCTCAAACTGACAGAGGCTGTGACCACCAAAGAAAAGTAATACATTTTTTCATCATCATCACTCATCAGCAGCCACTCACATGTTAATATCGCCACATGTCCCATGAATCCCTGCAGCACCATTAGGACTGCAGCTAGCAATCAGTGAGTGGATGGTGTCTTAGCCGGCTGTCTGCATGCATGGTGACGGTCACAAACGCTGCAGATGAATCGCATAATTCTGCATCTCAGTTTGTGGGATATTATCTCTGTTTGAGTGATTATTGTGGAACATTACCCACACATGGCAGAAGCGATGCCAATCGGGGAATTCACACGCAAACACATCAAAAATCATAACCCATCAGATTTACAGTCTGGGCCTAATGCCTGCTGCAGACACTCGTAATCACCACAGCGTATTATTCCCATAAGGGCACAGGGTTGGACCAGCACAGGGGAACACGTGCCACCTTTGACAGTGGATCCCTCATCAGGTCAATATGCATTCCTGGTAATCACAAGTGTCATGGTAATGGAAATAAAGTATTTAGAATAATTATGACACAAAAAAACAGCACTGTGTTAACACTGCAGGTGTCTCCATAATATTATATTGTGACAACAGTGACAGCAGACCTAGGTTAAAGAGTAGTAGCTTATTTTGCAAGCTATTCTCATGTTTTGCAGACTATTCAATTGCCTGGAAAATTAAAAAAAAATAAAAATTTCCAGTCTATTATTGCCCATGTTTGACTGAGAGGGTGCGGACCTGGGGGGTCAGCTGAGGTGAGTCAGTGAAAGTGGAAAGAGGAAGTGGGAAATACCTTGTATCGTCCTTTTGAAAAAGGCTTTGCAGGCCTCGCAGGAGGCCACCCCATAGTGGTACCCTGAGGCGATGTCGCCACACACCAGGCAGAGCCTCTTGGGAATGGCATTGAGCATGTACTCGCACTTGATCGGCGAGTCGTCCACCACGCCGCCGGAACACTCCTCGTAGCGGCGTAGGCAGGCGCCGCCGCTCCCGAGCATGCCTGGGTTGAACATTGGCGGGGAGTCGAGGGCGTGTGAGCGTCCGTTACTGCCGTTAATGTAGCCGCCGCTGGCGTCGGAGTTGCCACTGGGACTGTGGTGACTGCCGGTGTCTACTAGTGATGAGGAGGGACTGGAAGGCTCGGTTTTGATGTAAGAACCACAGCTAGAGGATAGGTGGCGGTCCTCAGAGGGCATTCTGGTTAGCAACCTGGGAAAACACACACAGAGCCAGGGCTGCAGTCAGTTTCAGTAATGATATATAATGATGCATTAAACAGGGAGAAACACTGAGTAAAAGAGCCATTGTCAAATTTAGAACTGATACATATTGTAACACAATACTCAGCAACCTGGTAATCATGGTAATTTGCATGGTAATGTCTAGTACCATGCAAATAATTAAGCATTTCCAGAGAACAGAGACACAGAGGTACTGATACAGCCATACACAATAGTAGAAATATGCTGTAAGAAAAAGCAGCAACAATGAAATTGTCACCACTAACTAGTCTGACAAGCTGTACTGAACATTGCTTTCTTCCATAATCTTGTGATTACTCCATAAGAGATTCATCAAGAGTGATGGAGCACGCCGCTCATGCACGTAACTGGTTCATCAGAGTTTGATAGATTATGTTACGGACACAACCATTAATGTGTTGGAATGTGAAGTGATATACTACAGTAGCTTATTTCTCTCAGGCAAAATGGTAACTAACGACCATGTCAACAGAAGCCCCATACATCTCGCAAACAATGCCCACAATTGGTTGGCTGCCAGAAGTAAATGAATGAATGAAACTCCAGACGGCTGTTAATGGACAGAGAGAGGTGTTACACTCAGCATATGCAAGATCATGGGGTAATACATGACCCAATCAATAGTCCTGGTTAGTTTGCCAATGGATGGTGCCGGGTTACGGTGGACTTAAGTGAGATGTTGGAGGGGGTGAAGAAGATGTGATGAGGGTGGCAGTGGGGGTGAAGTTTCCCCTGACCACTGACCTGGGATTAGGTTCCCTAAATCCCAATTTTAATTATAACCTTTGGGAATAAACAGTGTTACAGATACAATACATTCTTATATTTAATGTTGCTTAAATTAAAAGTGACTGTTTTTGCTACAAATGTTACTTTTATTATATCACTTTTGTGCTACCAACAACAAAAGGTTCCTGGAAGACTTCTTGCATTGCTGCAGGTATTGTTGGCAAATAATTGCTCTTCATGGCAGTAGCCTTTGTATGTTATTGTACTTCCAGTAGCCCAAATAATATGACAATCCATTCAAACAAAGCATGAAATCACAACTGGCAAGAAATCCACCTGACACTGGACTGGTGGTAGAACTGCTGTCGCTGTCCGTCACAGTTGGTGCTGATCTTCGGCTTACATGCTTGTGAATTGTAAATATTGGGTGAGAGCTGAGGAATGTCTGAAACTAGAACACGCTAATGCAGGCCAGAGCCTTCTCAGCGCGTCCCTCTGAACTTTTTGCCTTTCGCTGCGCGGCTGCCCTTTTTAAATTCGGTATTTGCGGCTATACATATATTTTACCACTGTTGCCTCTTTGCATGTGTGTTTATATAAAGCCATGAAGTCATCAGGTCCTGACAACATGAAACCTCTCTTTTAACTGCTAAGGGGTAGAGGGTAGAGGGAGGAGGAGATAGCCTCTACCCCAGGGCCCAGATCAGATCTATTGATCCTCTGCTTCCTTCCTGTTTCAGATGAGGCATGAAAAAATAAACCCTCCTCTTACGGGTCCCAGACATTCCTTATGCATTTTTAATCAGGCGGGACTGTTAACATAGTTTGAGATGGAGCGATACTACATTATGCTAGTCTTGATTCAGAGGCTGTTGCGGTTAATAAAAGATTCAAAGGACTCAAGTTAAATCTTGTTAACAATCAGCATGCACCTATAGTCAATTGGAAGGTATATTTTTTTCCCATCGGAGGGAATTGGAGAGAGCGGCGTGGTAACAGTTAATACATCATCGCAGCCAGATAGGGGGATTCCCTATGGAATAGTACATTGTGGCATATGTAAAAAGTAGTTCATTCCACACTTAGCACGCAGTAACGCTAGGGAGCTGTTTTTTGTTAGGTTTAATGGAAATTTCTAATGGGTCCTTTCAAATCTGTCGAAATGAAATAATGGCACGAACCACCAATTCTCGCAGACAGAAATAGCTTCATAGTTTCATAATTTGGTTTCCCTTCTTATTATAAAGAGACATAGAGTTTTCTTAGCGCAGCCCTGCCTCCCCTCCGCCCGCCCGCTCCCCTGACAACACACACACACACACACACACACACACACGAACGCACTGCACCTAATATCTAATGGGGTAATGTTTGCTCCACCGCGCAGAAAAATGGTACAAACCGAGCAGACAAGCAAGACTCATCAGACAGAAGTGAAGGTCACCTGCCTTCTCTGTTCTGTCCTGTTCTTACAGGTCCAGACGGTCCCACAATGGATGCCTCTAAGCAACAGACGTGCAGCTTTCTGTCTGTCCACCACGCTGAAAGAGAGTGTCTAGACGCTACTGCATGTAAGAACTAGGGAGCACTCCAGAATGGATAATATGACCAAGTACTGAGACAGTGTCTGAAATGCCATACACGCTCAGATCAGTGACCACTGTTTTTTTTTTTTTTTCATGTAAGCCAAAGTGTGATGGGTGTGAAAATGTCCCGCCAGAGCAGCTTAAAATCTCAAATGTTTTGTGTGTGTGTGTGCGGGGGTGCACGTGTGTGTGTGTGTGTGTTTTGGCGTGCCTACTCATACTGGCAGTGTTGCAGATCCCCTGCTCCCCTACATAAATCCTGAATCCATCCACCTCTTTTCTAAACCATGAAATATGTGTCCAGGCTCAGAATTTTAGCACAATAAATATTACCAGCTGCCAAAAAAAATAACTGTCTAAAATGCATATTATAAGCAATACACAACAATGACCTCATGCTATGCTTGGCTGGACATATGAAGGGGTTAAAAATCCGGTTCCCCATATTTCACTATATATTTTTCCACCGGGGGGAAATATTATTGTTAAGCTTGGGGTTAAGCTTGTAGCGGGGAACACAACGTAAATCATGGTGCTGAACACACATTCGAACATGGAAGCGCAGAAGGACAGAGGCAAGGAGCCATGCATGAAATTAGTTCATTAATCTTTCTATGATAGGCTGTCCTTGTTTGGGGCAAACTCTATCAGCTTTAAACTGAGTGCCCCTTCCCGTCTGACACATAGATTACACTGTTAGTCAGCGGCCGGGATGACTGGGAAATGAATGGAAATGTGAGGGGGGAAAATGGGGTTGTGTGTGTCGCTGAAGTGTTAAGTAGTAACAACAACATGCACATGACACAGCATTGGCACAAATGAAGGTCATCAAAAAAATGCATGCGTTCTAAAAAATTGCGTGATTTGTATGCCACTGCAAATAATGTAGCGTTGTTTTTAAATAGGACAGAGACATTGATCAATGTACACTGGTAAGCCATGTGAGTAAGAAAACATCTAAGGTAATTTGTTGATTTAACATTTTGAACTAACATGTTTATACCATGTAAAATCTGCATACTTTGCATGCCTTCACCGTCTTTGGCATGTTTGCTCAAAGCTCGCAGTTTCCGTTGAGCACAAACACACCTGGCTCACCACCTCTCGGCCATAAATCCCTCCTACTTCTGATTTGGCATTACTGGTGAATGTTACCACTCCTTACCAAGTTTGCCTTGCAAACAACGCTACTGTTACAGTGCATGGCAGATGTAGTCTCTCTCTCTCTCTCTCTCTCTCTCTCTGTCTCTCGCCCTCACTCACTCTCTCTCACACACACACATACACACACACACACACACATACAAAGAACTTCCAGCATATGGCCTCTTCAATGTCATTGCCACAAGGAGAGATTGCATAGATTTCCCACATGGATGATGTCTCCTTACCTGGAGTATCAACCCCCATCTACATACACATCAACCACCTCCAGGAAATTGCTCTCCCTGCAAAGTCAAACACACCCCTAACTGCCTTTAAAAAAGACTGAAGAAGGAGGTTATGGGGGAGAAAGAATAAACGAGCAAAGACTTAAGCCGTCATTGGGAATCAGAGGGGGACTCATGAGGGACAGTTACGATATTGATTTCATAAATAAACAGAGATGGCCATCGATCCTAATGTTATTTTGCATTTCAATTACTGCCCAGAAACATAACCTTCAAACGTCTGCTTCTCCACAGTAATAACATCCACTGATAATCACAAGCGAGTCTTGTCCGGCGCAAATTGGCTTTTCTCTCTTTCTCTTTTTTTTCCCAAATGTGTAAATGACACAACTTTGCATTTGCCTAATGGTATTAGGGCATGGGCTGAATTTCAAGTGAGACTCAAGCTGATACAGTAAGCGCTCCGGTCAATTGACACAATGCAAATTAACGTGGTGAAGAGGAATTAAGTTCACAATGTGAGACCTCGTGAAGCTACGATGAGGCCCATTAAATTAAACATGCTGGCTAACCCACACTCCATGATTAGACGCATTGTGTGAGTGTGTGTGTGTGTGTCTGTGTTAATTTCATTTGATCAATAAAACAAACTCATTCTAATTCTAAGAAGTCCTCTCCAAAGCTTGCCTTCCCCAGCCTGAGCCCACGAAACCCGCATTCATGTTTTGAATGAATAGTGGCCGCAGAAAGCGTCCATCTACATCCTGATGAATTCAGAGTCCTTGACAGCCTGCCTAAAGGATATATCTATATCAAGAGGGGGTCATGACATGTAATGAAGTTATTTCTCCTCTGATGCCGTCACACAGCACCACTCTGCCATAGAGCTCAGCTGTACCCTCACAGCAGCCATCGTCATTAATAAACATGTCACTCTGAACACGAGGAAACGGCTGCCATGCACAAAACACAAGGATGCGCTTAAATGTTTTCTTTTTCGCTTCCGGTGAATTTTTTTCTTCAACTTCATTATTAAAAAGTCTATAAGGGCTTTAAACGGAAAATTGAAGGGAAGCAGCACATTTGCTTTTTTCCACTATGTGAACAACACAGCCCAGCACTATTCCACCACCTGCTCCCTCCATCCGTCAGTAGACTCATAGGTTCTCTTGGCTTCTGGTTACTTAGCTCGATTTTACCGGTTGCGACACCCACCAATCCAGTTTAACAAGGGGGACAGATCGCACCCCTGTGGGATCTTGTTTTCATCCATTCCGTCCATTCCGGCACAAATATGGCAGTGTCATTTACAGTGCAGTGGTTTTGCCCATGCGGTGCAGGAAGGTGTGCTGGATGTTGTGGGAAGTGGAGCCGGATCACAGCAGCACTGCACCAAGTTTGGCCACTCACTCACTCACAGCTGCAGAGTGACGAGGGAGGCTGTGAGACGCTGGTGTTCACAAGTGACAAAACCAGATTTCCACTAATAATGTCATCATGACTGAACATGTTTTCAAGCGATAAAAGACCTTTCAGAGCTTTTGAAATTCAATGTAATAATCTCACATGTACAAAAATCCTTTGACTGTTAGGCAAAAAGCGTTTGGAATTTACCAAAAACAGTAACAGCAGCAAATCCCACACAGATAAAAGGAGAATAATTTCTCTACAAACCTACAAAATATCATATTATCTTCAAACGCAAAATACCTAGCAGACAAACTTTAACATTACAACTACCACAACATCTCATGTTTTTCAAAGCCATCTCTCATTGATGCTGGTATTGGATTTTTACTCTTATATTATGGCTGTTTACAGTGCAAATACTGAACTTTGGCACAACGCAATATATGTCAGTAAGATCAATTTCAGCTGGTGGAGACATGGAAGACCTCAAGTTACATACTATAAGGCCTGCATGTGCACCGCTTACTGCCTGCCAGCACCATGCACGTCCAGGAATCGTTTAGATATTGTACACTCGGGGTATTAATATCTAGCTATTATTTAATTAATAAATACGTTACATTGTTTTTCAGAATTTGCACATTTAAAACTATTTCTCTGGATTGATTTAATGCTTTAAGGTGCACAGAGAAAATACAGAAGAAGAAATAAACATAATAAAATAACAAATTCAATCTGAACTGAGCCTCTTTGTCTAATCTCTACTTTACTCCTAGTTCTGGAAAGCAGCATATCCTCAAGAAAGACAGCAGTGTCGTTGTCGCACTCATGTAAATCTTTTGCAAACAGGACGATCCTCTCACAAGAGAAGTTATTATATCATGCAAATTTTTTTTTTAGCCATTGACGCTAAGCAAGGGAATATTTTTTCTGATGCATTATACAGCACGACCATAAATGCATAACTAGCCTAATAAATGCCAAAGAAATTTCTTCAGATTCATGATGAGATTATCTGTTTCTCTTAACAGACACAGTCAGGTGTTTCCATGATATGGCACCGCTAAAATTAGACCCCAGGTCAGTGTGTAATTCTTTGGTCTCATCCGTGTGTGCGCGCACATGTGTGTGTGTGTGTGTGTGTGTGTGTGTGCGTGTGTGTTTGGCCACTGGTGCTTATGCATTCCTGTGTGTTTGCTTGGTGAGGGCACCTACATGTGAACGCCAGGTGGGACGAGAGAATAAAATGGAGCAAATTGAACATAAACTGCAGTTACCACTGTCATGGCAAATCATATTGAAAATATCAGCGTATCACAGAGACATAATGGGAGATCTATTGTTGACTCTCTTGAGAATAGCACACAATTACTTGTAGAATATGTAGAGAATAATGTGAATGATGTGGTTGGTTTAATAATTAAGATTTAAAATTCCATTTATGTGTCTAGGAACGGGAGTGCTGGTCATGAATAAGTCTGTAGAAACATTTTTTAGCTAGATATAAATCTCTCCCCAAAATTTTCAAATGGACTGACTGAATCCAGTGAAGGTGCCTGCAGATGGTCCAGGCTCTGTACAACACACTCTGGTTCAGTGTTTCTCCTGTAATCCACACTGATAGTCGCGGGTAATTTTGTTTTTTGGTTACATATCAGTCCCAGTTTTGTTCAAATTTGGTTCCAGAAACACTAACACTGTTCTTATTTGGATACGTTATTAAGATAAAATCACTAATTCTTAAAATTAGAATACAATAGTATTAAAATTTAGATTTTCTCTGGCAGTGGTGGAAATGTTCTGCCTGTCGTGGCTCAACACTAATGCAGGTAGAGGAAACACTACTGGTGTACAGTGAAATTGTTCTGAAGACGGATCCAGACATAAAACACCTCTGGACTGATTTATAACCCAAAGTCACTTAAAGTCATCCTTAAAAAGCAGTCTTCCATGAGGACAAAATACAACAATGGAGATCGATAAATATATATTTTTTAATGCAGACACATTTTTTTCTAGCACTAATCTGAGAAGCCTGATTAGCACGAAATAGTTTGCTGGTAGAAGAACTTATTTCCCATCCCCCTTCAGGAGAGCTGTAGCGTGAGAAGTGGACACTACAGACTGCAGACCTCTTGCCCTCAGCTAATAGGTTGGTTGTTGGGGCCAAAAATCCCCGTGGGGTTAATGCCATTCCCTGAGGCCAAACCTACCTAAGCACAGCTTTATGCAACCCCAAAGGCACAGATTTATACAAGATTTACAGTACATGAACAGCTACATTCATTTCAGGTGACACACTGTAAAACAGTATTGGCGATAATACTGCAACATAAAGACTTTTTTGAGATTGTTTTTACATCACATATTGTAACTTCAGTTGTGATATAGCTAGAGATAGAAGGTGTAATTTTCCTACAGTATATTTACAGACTCATTGTTCAGTATCTTAAACTTAAATAAACAGTTTAACAACTACCTGAGAAAACACGGCATTAATCCCAGGATGAATTTGTTTCTAATCAGTAGAAACAGCTAGAATGAAGATAGGTGTTTGTAAAAGGTCAGTATTTGCAGAATGAGGGGTTTTTGGGTAATGGCCATGTTACAGTTGATATTGCAGTGTGGACACACTGTGCCATATCAAGTGCTGCCCTATCACATGGGACACAGATTCAACTGTCCCGCAATAAACTGAGTGCCACACTTGATCAAACATTCACATTCACACATTCACACGTAACCAACTACTGACTCACCCACACACACACTTGTACACTTATGCATGCATCCATATATACATACATGTAGGGGCACGCAAACATACACAGTCACACACACGTTGTACACACTTACACACAAATGCCTCACGGCCACCACACTTTAACTGAAGTATATTGTTTAACTTTTTTTCAACTTCAAAGGTTTTTTAACATGTGATAAACAATACAATAACTTTATCCTTCTGTCTAAATTCAACGGATGTTTTAAATGCTATTTTGCAGCATTTAGCCTCTGGAATTGATGATTGTGCAAAAAATAAGAGATCTGGGTTGTGGGATTTTTTTTCTACTGCACTGCAATTTGCACAGGAATTGCAATATTGAATATCAAAGCTTTAAAAAGACAAGACATGAAACTGATATATTTAAACACATTAAAAGGGAATGAAATCCAGCTCAATTACTTTTGTGTGAGATATCAAAACAATTGACAAATTCTCTCTTATACAGAACAGTGATACTATAGATAAACACTTGTGCTTAAGCTTCATGCCAATTTCTGTCCATTTAATTTTAGTTAATTTTACGTACTGTCTTTCACTGGTGTGTACTGTTTGAAAACAGTTTGAATAGTTGACATAGTGTCTCACTTACACTCTAATCCTGATTGTTATTGCAACATAATTGTCTCTAGTCTGTGTGCCAATACAAAAGCAAACCACGTAAAAAAAAAAAAGAGGACAATCAACAACACCTACATTTTTAATGCTGTATGGAAATATAGAAAAATACTGAGTAGAATATGGCAAAACATATAAAATCTAGAGCTATACTAAAATAATTATCTCCAGACCCTTCAAATAAAACCAATTACTTTTATATGTAATTGAGATAATTTGGCTGTCAGTCTCAGTCTCTCCTTGCCAAACAAAAGTCATACACAGCAATAAGCTCATTTTATTTAATTTTTTAAGAGCTTTTCCCTGATACATACCTTGGGAGAAAGAGTTGTAATGCAGTTATAAACTGTTTAGAATTATAATACACTTGTTTAACATCGCACACAACAGGTTTTCCTGTGTGTCTGATGTGCAGGGAGCTTGAAATGTCCCTTCTCACAGTCCTGTAAAAAGTGCTAAGCAGGTTAAACCTTTCCAATCCCATCTACAGCTTAACATTAAGAGGATCCCAATGAAGGGTTTCCTCATCAAGTCATATTTAGTTGAAAGAAAGGGCCGCTTTCCAGGCATGCAAGGAGTCTAGCAGTGTAGTAGAAAGCTTTGGTGTTCTATAAATTTAAGCATTTATTCGACTTGACATTTCCTAAGTTAATGCAGGCTGCTTAATCACTGCAAATAGGAACTTTATATTGTTTTGAATTTGATTTACCGTGCTTCTTTTTGGGCTACACTGAAAACGCATACAAGCACACACATGATTCAGTTTTGATGATTTCCTAGTCCTCTTCTCATGGTGCACCGCTTTATTCCTTTTCATTGAGAATAAACAGCATTTTCTTTAACTTAGTGCCAGTTTGGAGGTTATCATATTCCTCACCATCGATATAATTTTAAAATCATCATTACTTCATCATGCACGGCAGGAAAAGTAAACTAAAGTGTAAAAACACAATCCCCATAAACATCTTTTAAAATGGATCAAAGATAATTATGTGGCTACTCATTTATTATTTATAATAAAATAGTTCAAGCAAACACCAATCTGTCCCGCCACATACACTCTCGCTCTCACTGTCCCTCTCTCCCCCTATTACAAACACACACTGTCACACACACACACTGGGCTATAATCACAGCTTTCTTTGCATGGGCCACTGTTGGACTCCAACCGCTGCCAGAGGATTGTTTATTTATTTGTCTGAATATCATTCCTATTAAATCTGCCTCTGGCTCTATCCTGTAGCTGAGTGTAAAAACTGTATCCTGATGCAGAGCTGGAGAGCTGTGGGGCAACAGTCAGTCCTATCGTACCCCAAACTCCCCACTTACAACCTCTGCCTCACACCACTGCGATCTGCTGTCCCATTAATGGGGAGGTGGAGCTGAGGAGCCCCCCTGTCAATTCAAATTGTTTACTTTTTACACCAAGAAACCCTACAAATGACTTACGCCCAGTTTTGCCTGATGAGATTTTTTTTTTAATTTCTTTTGACAAACATCCAGGCAAACAGAAAAGAAAAGCGTGCCACCTCAGACGGAGACAACAGTAGAGAAGAAAGGATAAAAAGATGCCAAAAGAGATGCACCTACTGGTTGTGGTAGCAGAGGGGGTCTGGGATGCAGAGTTCGGAAACATCCATCAGTCCACGTTAAGCATTCCAGGTGTTGCAGTAAAAAAAAAAGATAAACAAACAGCAGAGGAAAAGCTGGAGGAGGAGATCAGTTCCTAAGTCTCCACATCTCTTTGACGAAATGTTGATCAGGTGTTCCTGGGTGTTGTCTCCCCTCCCTCCCCTGTTCACCCCCCTCACACACACACACACTCACACACACACACGCACACAAAAACCCTCTGCCTCGGCCCGACAAACTCCAGTCTGCACAGGTGCTGCACCTCAGGCTGTGTGTATGAAGAGAGATAGAGAGAGCGGATTTAGTGGTGATATATAGAAGACAAGAGGAAAAAGAAACTGAGGTAGAGGTGAAGAGAGGGAACAGGGAGCAGATTTAAAGAAGGGGAAAAAGAATGAAGAACGGGGGGAGTGACAGGTAGAGAGAGAAAGAGAGAAAGAGAGAGACAGATGGATAGAGAGCAGCAGTGGTGAGAGCGTACTAATCCTGAGCAAGTCAGTGAGAGGATTGAGTCTCCATTGAAGGGACGGGGGCTCTTTAAGAGGAGGAGGGCGTGGCTTGACTGATATGGAGCCGCTGCCATTGGTCGGTTCCAGGAAGGCTGTCCTGGCAGCGGCCAATGGGGTTCAAGGATTACTGTAATGGGGATGGGCTAATGGACAACCAGTCGGTGTCCAGTCATTCACAAGGGAACTCTGATAGAAGATACAGACACAGGCACACACCCCTCCCACCACACACACACACACACACACACACACACACACACACACACACACACACACACACACACATACGGATACAAAAACATAATTAATCATAATCCTATGTTGCCTTTCTAATCAGTGCCAGACAAAAATGTTAAGGTACAGCTTAAGAGTACTTGCATCAAAATTATAAAGCAGATAGACAGATAGATAGATAGATAGATAGATAGAAATGGAAATGACCACATCAATTTGCAATTACAGTACTTAGTTCACATAGAAATTTCAACAGTTGCATTTTTGTCATGTTTACAACTGCAGAAGTAAACTGAAGTGGACAGTAGTAATTGTAGTAGTAGAAGAAGAAGCAGAATATTCACTAAGGTGAATTTAAACAGGTGTGTTTACTGTGTTCGGCACCAACTTATAGGGCTAAAATGTTTTACTTTACTTTAAATGATTCACCATTTACACTATTAAAGGGATCTAATAGATCTAATGACAATGGTAAGAATGATAATAATGATGATGATGATAGATACGTTTGAGTGGACCTTCACTACAGTATGTGTGTAATGTGGCAGCCACCAGAGGGGAAGCAAAGTCCCCCCATACTTCATCAACCCACATTTTCCTGATCAATACAAAACCCATCACACACTGTTATTGATCACAGTGTTGCCATGTCGCCAGGAGCCTCGGGACAGAGTCTGTTTCCCCAACCGTCTTTTAAATAAAAGGAATTATAAATTAGAACATTCTCTTTTCATGTCAGTCCAAATCAGAGTCATAGGAGCAAACGCTGATTGCTTTAATAAAAGAGTCCTGCGTTCTCAATTAAATTTTTGATCAATATTTTAGGCATTTGATGTACTTTCCTACAGAGGAAAAGCAGGATATTCTGCTGATCAGATGAAGACATCCAGACATAATCAATAGGAGAGATATGTTTTTGTTTTTAATGAGAGAGAGAGAGAGAGAGAGAGAGAGAGAGAGAGAGAGAGAGAGAGAGAGAGACTCTAATTTGAGCTCAGATGACATGTATGATTTCACCCCAGAGTTGAATATTGGAACAGAAGCGAATAAAACAAATGTGGAAATGCATTCTATTCCATTTATTTCAGTTGACAACTCAAAGATATACTATGCAGCACAATTTACATTAGAAAATCTCTCTCCCTTTAGATTTTCATTTGTTCATGTTATTCTAGTTGTATTATAGCTAAAGCAAAATTTTAAATTAAGCATATTTTCAACTGGAGAAAGGTAAACAATGCTGAAATTCTCAGCTCCCAGTGTGTGGTTTTATTTAATTCCTCTGCGATTGATCCCCATATTCACTTGAAAAATCCAGTGCATTTAATTTTCAGGCTTCACACTGGTTTGTGTGGTCAGTTTTCTGAGGAGGGCCGTTTTGTGGGGCTAAAGCTGAGCTCCCTCCCTCCCTCTCAGCCAGCCAGCTTACACAGAGGAGGGACACTGGGCTTCATGGCATCTGACAGGAAATCCATAGACCGCGCAGTCTGTAATCCCGCCATCACGCTATCGCCAAATGAAGGAACAGTAATCCAATCATTTAGTCTGTATTTAACCAAAACAGATTTTCAGCTCTACAACTAAGAGTGTGGTTCTTTAAGCAGACCGCCGTGAACTTGGGATCTAACTACTGTGCATGGGCAGTGTATCTTTCATTATACTTAATACTATGCTATTTCATTACACCATTTGCTGCCTTTCATTCCTGTTGATGTGTTCTCCATCTCCAGTGCCTCTGAAAGTCGAATTACAGCCTGGATATAGTAGAGAACAGTTGAATAAAGTATTTTGTTTATTATTACAGTGAGTTTAAAGTCAAAGTTTAGGCTAGTAGGCTTATGCAATACATCTGCATGCACATTTGCATTCACACACACACATGCACACGCACACACACACAGTGACACACAAGTATTGCTACACCTATAAAAACATAATTAATTGTAATTGAAAAAGAATGTTTCCAAAAGCAGATCAAAAATGCTGAGATTTGATTGTGTGCAATCAGCAGCTTGTTTCTGAAAAGTGAAAAAAGGGCCAATCATTATCTGTCAATAAATAGTAATTAGATATTGTGTTGGGTTGAGGGACGCAATCTCCCTGTCACACAGGGTGTATATAATTAAATTCCTGATTCATGGGCAAACTGGCCTCTTATGTCTGACCTCCTGACCTCTGCACAGAGACACTGTATCCTGCGCGGCCCAGTGGATTAGTGGGGTAAAGACTGCGCCATGTACTCAGAACACTGTGGGACTGAATCCAACTCAGGATATGTGTTGCATGTCAGCTCCCCTATTGACAGAAAACTCAACACATCAATTTGAAACTACAATATAACTAATTAATGTAAATTCCATTTTTATTTACTGATGTAGTTTCCTTGTTGCTCTCAGGCAATAAGTTTGACGCAACTGGCAGTGAGTTGCCAGACAAGAAGTGTTTGAATTAATGACTAAGGAGCAATATAGTTTGCACTGGAATTGATAGCTATAAACTTTTATTTGACATATATTTTACATCAACCAAAAAACACTCTAATAGCTGCCTCTTCCTTGGTTTTTATGAACTCATCACATGACCTTTCATTAAAGACCACTTTAATTAAATTACTAATAGTTACTAACAAGTCTATGCAATGGGAAATGTGCTGCAATGGGAAATATGCTGGCTATGATGGTTGAAATGAAGCAAAATTATGTAATGTAAAATGTATTCTCCTTTAAATTAAAATACATTTTGTCAATGTCTCCACTCATTTCAATGTATCTGAGAATTTACATTCAGCTCTTAATTTCAGTACAATATGAAAATACATGACTGTTACAAGTTAACAAGTGTTTGAGACATCAGATCATGGACGCTTCTCTTACAGAACTTCATGAGTGACCGGATTGTGTTACCAGTCATTTCAAGCAATTTCCCCTTAGTTCAACAGAATAATTAATAAAGAGAAACAACTGCTAAAGTGATCCATATCTGTCATATCTCCTATCTTGTGAAGCCCCGTAAACAAGAATATGATTATTTGAGGTACATTTGATACCTGAGATTCTTGTTTACTTGTTGTTATTAAACCAACAATATATTTCACACTGCAGTAGAAGTGAGAGCAAAATGTAGTGTTCAGCTCCATCCTCAAAGGAATCAATGGAACACAGACATAAATGGCTGGAAGAACAACTGAAAATAAGATATTAAGAGTCTGATAATGTTTGTGTTTTACACTTTTATATCACTACATATCAATATTTTTTGATTACACTATAAAAATACCTTTTTTTTAATCTTCATGTATGTAAATATATCTACCTGCCTGAAATAGTAGAACATTGTACACAAATTATAAACCGCTCATCCTATACCATACAGATAAAAACCCTTGAATTAAAGCTGGAAGGCTTTAACCGCAAAGGCATTATATAACTCTGCATCCACAGAGAGCCAAAACATCCAAAATGTGTCTTTATCCGACTACTTACATGAAGCTCACTAAATAGAATCTTGAATCTTACAGATCCATCATTTACACATTTCCCTTTCGATGCCACACACTTGTTTGCCTCGTCTGCTGGAGGAGTGTGGAGAGGGATAATTACTATCGCCACAGGGCTGCATTAATCAGCTGGGTGCATTTGTTGGGTTTTATTATGTTCCCCTCCCCTCCTTGGGCCACGCCGACTGTGTCACCGGGACTAGACGGGGCCGGCGGAGGGCCACGGTCGCCCCGCTGCCCATTCACGCTGGGTTAATAAATGCTATTAGCCTCTATCTCTAGCCTCTTAATTTCTCATTTAACTGAGGACGGTTCAAACAAAACCACATAAGCGCTGGTGTTAATCAGGGACTCATAGCAGGACTCAAATATCTTGATTGAGAGCGCTGGACTCACACGATGAGGGAATGTTGTGTTTGCTGCGATCTCCGTTGCAGAGGAACGACCTGTTTTCCCTGCGACACTGCTCCGTCATGTGGAATTTCCATGCAGTCAATCCACAATCGATCACTTTAGTGGGAGTGGGATTTGATATCATTAACAGCAAACAACAGGCAAAATACTTCCAAAATGCTATGTGGAATATTAATGGAGCAGGTGTTTATTTTTCAACTGCTTTGCCTATTGTTGAACAAGTAAAGAATGATATGTATAGTCTGTGTGTGCCAATATTTCTCTGCACCGGTGTCACCAAGACAAATTTGTATACATTCATTGTAATTGTATTTAGGTTAGGAGTCAATATTATTGTCAGTTGAGCAGTCTTCATCAGAGTCATAGTTTAATCCAGTGCAAAGAATGCAATATTTCTATATTATCATTATTATGAAAGAAAAACATTTTTATGAATTGCAGAATGTAGTTTACTTTCATTTGTTTGAAAAGGTGTTATCCTGTTTAGCTCAATGGGTAGAATGTGGCACTAACACTCATTCCCATTCATTTTAAAAATGTTTCCAATCATGGTAGTATAAGACACTTTGGATAAAGGCATTTATTATGTTAAGGGGATTTTTCTATCCTAAGATGCACCTGGGTGGAACTATGAACTAATGAAAGCCTGTGATTCTAGCGACAGCAAATGGTTTACGCAGCGTTTAATCACATCAAATATAAACAAAATCAATTGTACCCCCTCGCTCTATTTTTAAATGGTTTCTTGACACCAGTCAAATCCTTGGCCACTGCTCTACGTCACCTGCATAAACCAAGAGGGTCTCGATGGATTCACCTCTAAAACGAAGCCAGGTTGTGTCATTGCCATCCAGAAAAAAGATCAATACATTCATCTCAAGTTCATTCCAATAAGATAGCTGGCAAAAACTGTCCTCATGGTGTCAGCTCTTTAAAGCTCTATGACGCTTGTGTGTACGTAGCAAGGCTGCTGCGTCTAGACCCTACAGATAAAACAGCTAGCACTAAGACAAGTGGGCAACTTCGCTCGGTTCCTTTGGGAGTCAGCTGGACAAACAAGCCCAACAAAGAGACTAATGATATAAAAAGATAATTACACTTTTTTTTTTCTCAGAGAAAAATATGTTTCGATTGTCCAACATTAAAATAAACTGTGCAGCATATGTAATTATTGACGCAGGGAAATTAATGAGCAGCTGATCGCTGCTGCAGAAAAGTGCGAAAAGCATTGCACTGAAAACGCAATGACCTTGCAAGCTTGGATGCATAAAACAAATTAGCCACATGCCATACGACACTATTCATGCTAGTTATACCATAACTGACTATTTACAGACATAGTTACTGTGTACAGTGAGGAATAGACAAAGCAAAGTCTTGTGTTCACTGATTTCACATCATAGAACTCAAAGAACAAATATTTATGCATGTGTGTATACTTGTGTGTGTTTATAAGTGTGGGTGTGAATGTTGTGTGTGCACATTGGTCTGTGCAGTTACGTTCGTGACTACCTGCTGTATTAGTAAGCTTTTCAAAACGTCTGAAAGAGGGAAAACTGTGCGTTCATTGAATTCACGTCACGGAGCTGGCGGCTGGGCTCCTACCTACTTCAACGTCTCAACACCCACAGGGCAACAGTAACTCTTCAATTACCAGCTCCACTCTGTGGAATGGTTAACTTGAGTACAAAACTTTATATTTCAAATGACTTAGAGTGTGTTTGATAAGGAAATTATCCCCTTAGCTTGTGCCAGTCCCAGGATAAAATAGACGGTATCTGTATAAATTACCTCATGGGCAGGGGGATTGTCAAAATACTCAAACTGAGTCATGGCATATCCTGAGGAACAATAGTCTTCTAGATCATGGTTTAAGTCGGTAATATTTCTATAGTTTTATTAACAGTTTGTTCTGTGCCTCGTAAGTGAGAGAAGATGGATTTTAAATTGTGAGCGTTGCAGCATGTTTACATGCCGTCGATGAATATGGCACTAAAAATACTCATAAGAACAAACATTTATGTAAAGCAGCCTCCGTTGGCAGTAAATCTCATTTATGAAGAGAGGCTTGGTATTCCAGACTTGGCTCCCCTAAGATCCAGGGATGACTTTCATTTAGTCTCACCTCTCCATCCAACTGGGGTCACCCCTGTTGGTATAGCAAGCACAGCAGTCACATTGCTCCACCATGCGCGCAGATTGCTTACTAGAACCGCCTGGAACCTTTCATATTTCCCAGTCAGCATTTTTACAGGATAATTTTGGCAGCCTTTAAGGATATCGCTGCCTTAATAGAGGATAAAAATAAACGGGTGGTGGAAGGGCTATATCAGGCCGGTATAATCTTGTATTCTACACTGTGTGGAGCTAAACGTCTGGCTTTGGCTCCATTCAATGAGATTAAACTTCTCCCTGGTTGATTCCAAAAGACCATTTGTCTATTTTTAAAACCAGAAAGAGTGTTTTGAGCCAAGTGTATCTGAAAAGGCCAGTTAAATTGATTAAAATACTATGGTGTAAATAGCATTATAGAACAGCTTCGAAGAATGTCTTTGGTCTATATCCCATTGAACGATTCTGGTCAGCAGATTTGTATAGATGGTTTGTCAGATTCAGTTTGTGTGTGTATTTGTACATGTGTGCATGTTTTTTATGTGTATGTGTGCATATATGTGTGTGTGTGCATACATGTACATGTGTTTGTGTGTGTGTTGTGTGTGCACATCAGTATGGGTCTGTGTAGTATGGTGGTGACTGACTGCTGTGTAAGTAAGCTTGTCAAAATGTCTCAAAGACGGAAACAGCTTAATTCAATCAGCGTTCCCGCTTTCAAGACCACGAGGGAGCCAGCTAATGGTGTTAGAAACTTGAAAAAGTTGGAAAAATAAGCTTGAGGAAGTTCTCGCTACCTGGGAAAGAAGTCTGTTCCTTGAGGCTTTCCTATACTGTATGATAGTAAAAGCTCCACTCTTCTGGGCCTTGTTGCTTCTCTGTGAGCTCAAATGCTGGATTTTAGTTTGTGCTCCTCCCATGAGGGGCAAAGCTTTGCAGAAGTTAGAGGAGGGTTATATGAAGTTCAGTGGAAATGTTTTCGAGTACTGAGCCAACTTTTTAATAAAAGACAAGAATGTGGATCGAGATGTTCTGCAGAAGCATGTTTGGAACTGAGTGGATAGGGAGTTGGAGAGTATACAGGTTTGGTTAAGCGTGAAAAAAAGGTACCCCTCCTTCTAAATAGTCATCCTGTGGGCATTCCCTTTCAGGATTTACGAGAAAGAGATGCATTTTTTTTGGCAGGATCTTGAGAAAACATGCCAGTGACGGTCTCTGTCTATGACAATACCGTGCAGTGAAAAACTGCGGGTCTGTATGGCATGCACCTCGTTTGTTTAATGCGCCCTTCCCCCTTCTCCGACATTCACCCGCATTAATTCCATGATTGTGTCTCCCTCTCATTTTCTCCCTCGTTATGCATTTAATGTTTCCAATTTGCCGTCATCACAGAAAAACGCCACAAGAAGCTATAAATTCTTTTCTAATTCCAAATAATTAGGATTACACGGACCAGTGGTTTTCAATCAGTGAGATCATCTCAATGATAGATGGTAGGATAACTGGTCATTGCCGAGACATAAATATTGTGTCGTTCAATTAATCTGGTCTAATGAGGTGTCAAAGCTGCCAGTCATCCATCAAATACAATTAGGAATAAACACATATGCATGGAGATGGGTAATTAATAATTAGCAAAGCAAAGAAAACAGTATTGGTTTCAGTGGCCACATTCACAGAGCAATTTACCACAGCACTTTCTTCATTCAATTTTTCAAGTGAGTGAGACAATGCCACATCATTGGAATTTGAATCAATTTTTACCCGTTTTTGTGTCGTTGTGTTGTTTGCCATGCTTGGTAATTCTGCCATGTTGTGTGTAAGTTTGGTTTTGAATACTGTTATGAGCATTAAAGGGATGGTGAGAAATCCCATTAAATAAACAGTTTAAAAAAAATCGAATGCTGTCTCTCCAGGTCCCTTTCATCTAAATGAGCTACAACTAGAACTAAAAAAAAATAAGAGCACACTTTTGTTAAGAGTGCTACTAAAACTTAATGATGGATAGAGTTCTTTTCTGGACCAAAAAAGAAGAAAACATTTATTCTAGAACTTGGGAATTGGGGACTGTCATCAACAGTTTGTCTTCATCTCTCTCTAAAGCCCATAAGGCTCATTGTCCTAAAAAAGACATTTCATACAGAGTATTCATTGTCTTCCATTTTCTGGAGGCAGTCAAGCATTCTGACAGACTTTAAGTGCAGTCCTGGGAAGAGACCCCACTCTTGCCCACAAGTATGAAAATAATAATTTATTGTGCTAAGTTCAAAACATAATGTTCCCCTGTCAAAGGCCTTCATCACAATCTGTAGCACAGAGGTAGAAATATTTGTGACCCACTTATTGTGTAACCTCGCGGCCAAGGGTCCTGCCTATTAAGCCCCATAGGGTGTCAAACCAAAGTTGACACCTGTCAAACAGTAGCAATGGGGCTGGTATGCCTTTGACACGGCACAATTATAAACCCTCACCTCTTGACCTTTGGTCATGCTTGTTGAAACCTGAAACACGACATTTAGAGGAACAGAAATCAGACGTCCACAATGCTGTCACAGTATGATAATAATTAAAAGTTAATCAAGTAAGGATTTGAGCAAAAGCAATACATAGAAGGAGCTATGTGGTGTGTCTTATGCCTGTGTGCTATGTTGTTAATATAGAATAATGCAAAGACACATTTGGATTTTATCTTATTAAAATCCCTGTAGACAGTTGCTTTACAACACCTATGTTTTAATTTGGAAGAACCTTGCAGTATCATGACTGCACAGATTTATTAGAACAGGAGGCCGAGGTGGGAGTCAAATTCCTACTATAAGTAACGCTTCTGGTATGCTGTTCCGCTCACTGAAGTATACCAGACATTAAAAAGTTTCTCTCAACCTTCTTGCCCTAAAACTAAATTTTCCAGGGTTGGATTAATTCTCTAAGTCTCCTAACTGATGATGCCGGAGACACGTGACGCTACAGAACTTGGTGGTATTGTCTTCCTGATGTAAGAGTCTACATAACAGGCCAGAGACACCAAGACACCCTGACGGTTCGGTGCAGCTGTAGCAGTAGCGGCAGCAAAGAGGCAATTACCCAGAGGCATCGGGGCGAAAGACAGGAGGAAAATCAATACATAATTTCAGCATTTCAGAGAGTGTTTCCTTCAACTGAGTCGATGTCTCAATTCATCGGTGTGAGTTTGTTTTTAAGTTAATCTCCTTTTGTATTTGATATTGTACAATGAACATATTAATAAATAATGATTTACCCATAATGCCTTCATCTCGTGTTATATAAGACAGTTTCAAGTGGATAAATGCAAATGCAGTTGGAATTTGAATCTATTGAGTGTGAGGTCTAGCATTAATAAGGACTGACAGCATATTCCCATGAATTTTGAGATTGAAAAAACTGATTCTAAATTCACAAAAAATGTTATACAGACACTCGGTGCACTTTAGCGTTGCATATTTGGGAGAAACTCACTTCATTTGACCCCGGGTTAAGTGTCTGCGAGGAAATTCATCTGCTCTTTATGGCACAGGCGTGTGGTGTAAGTTCACGCAAAGTTTACGGCTACCACACAATGCCATTTTGTGCCCTGTCACACTCTATTACGGAGGCAGGCAGATGGGCAACCCCTGCCTGCCCAGCACCGAGATGCCATGGTTAAGTGACAGCAGCCAGACACAAAAATGAAACAAATCAATAGTGGCGTCTCCTATGGAGAAGACCAAACCACAGCACAACATGATAATTCCACCCATGACCACAGATCCACTCAACCGTTGTGGCTACCCCCAGAGAGGCGCTTGTTTAAATGAATGTAGGTTAGTATGATTGACTAATCGCCTACTAAATTAGAATAGACAATATCATGTGGCTTTGTGCTGGTTGTAAGAGCACTCTGCTCCGTCTCCTCTGACTCATAGGAGCACAAGAGACCTATGGCCCATGATGATTGTTAAACACAGTGATACACCTTCTTCCATAACCTGGCAATTATACAGCCTGCAAAACTTCAGGCATCATCTCCTTACAAAATAGTAAAAGACCCATTTTTAGGATTAGATATGGCTAACTTTTATGTTGTGGATTTGAATATGAAAAGGAGAGTGGTGGGGAGTGCCGGGAGCCCAAGGGACCCAAACACAGACTTCCTCTAAAATGCTAATCGTTGGCTAATTGAAGGTATGTTCTTTGTCTGCTCTGCGTTTTGGAGGGTCCCTTCTATGGACCTAGCGAGCACAAGGTAGCAGGGCTTTCAGATGTTATTGTATTTGACTGCTGCCGCACCGGGGTGCCAGTGGATTTAGGTGCTTTTAAGTTAAGTTACGGGGACGCACACGCATATCCACAGATGTGCATGCAGACATGCACGCACACACACATACACACACACACACACATACACACACACACGCATACTCACCCACCCAGCCGCACACACATACGTGCACACACACACACACACGCACACAAATACACACACACACAAACACTAATGCATGTACATACCAAACATTTGCATTTCAAAAGAGCATAATTGCCCAGGGCGGTGGCAGGGGGAGTGTGGCCTCAGGATTCCCCGAGAGCGCCTGTGAAGTTACGAATCACGAGTCTAGACTCAACCATATCTCCTCTTTCACACAAGCACATTCACATCCACATCCTCCTGAGCAATAGGCAGGTAGAGTAGTAATACACCATTACAGACAGCCCACTTACTCCTTGTTGCATTTCAGGCAATAGCCATTGAAACCATCCTCTTTGTAAATAGCTTTTCTCTTTCTCTTCCTTCAGGGATAATGATTAATTACCTGAAACGGTAAGCTCAATCATTTTGCATTTTATGTTCAAGGTGACTAGATGGAAATGTCCAAAGACAGACAGCATGTAAAAGCTTTGATTTCCATGTGAACATGTGGTTTCCTTTACTCATGGTCACTGTAGCAGCTGGATATTCTTGCACATCCGAGCCAGATTGTGGGCAGTCCGATGGGGACAGTTAGGGAGTGATAGAGGAAGCAGAGGTGATGCTGAGTCTGGTGCTACATGGACTACAGTCAACTGAAAGGTAAGCTGCCTTGTTGCTGGTAAGAGTGATGGCCTGGCAGAAGTGTTATTTGTCTTGTGTTGCTGGGTGAGCCCTCACGTCCACTCAGGAAGAGATGAAAAAGGGACGGTCTGTCTGGGAGAAGTGCTAGCAATGTGGTGGAGGACAATCTGTCACCAGCAGTCATCACTTTACCAAGCTCTGAACTGCACCACTCACTCAATGAGAACCTCACCAGACTTAAATGGGAACGCTGGGCAGAGTCAGAGGGAGACAAGATTAAAAACATGCACCAAATGAAACGCAAATCCTTCATTCCTTTGCTCTGGAGCTTCACAAAAACCCTAGACAACAGACGTACTTTGACAATGTAGGAAGGACATGACAACCAATCCTTAGTAAACAACATGACGGCAATAACAAAGCAAATTGAAAGTGATAAAATTAGGCTAGTTAGTTAAGATGGACACTAGAATTAGGGAAATACATTTTATTCTCATTTTGCAATTTTTCCGCACACAGTCAATATCCAACTGTGGTTATGCACCAAGTTTTCCAACGTCCATATGTTTCGCGCAATAACACACAAACACTCTTAAGCATTTAATGGGAGCTGGCATTGCATGTGGAGGTGAAGGACGTGCAGAGGGGCTGCCCTGTCTCATGGCACAATAAATGACTGTGATCCGACTTCCAGCAAAAACAAGGACTGCTTTTCAATTCCACCTCTTTTACCCGGATGAATGATGAACCCTAGGTAAGAGGCGCAGTGTTGTGGTATTAATATACATCAGGGGCCAGAGCACCACACTAAATCAAGAGCCCCAGTGAATTTGTTATTCTAATGACAAGCAATAGCCACCTTCTGGCTGCACGGACTTGGGAGATCCTCAGCCGCGAGGTGTGAAGACTAAAGATTCGAAGACAAAATTCTCAGCCATTCTATTAATTTCTGTATGGTCATTGTGTTGTAATGTATTTCACTTTACATTTCTTTGGCTACTGAATAACAAAATAAGCTGAAAAAGGGAAAAGATGACAGAGAATGATAAAAAGATGATTTGCTACCATGTCACACCACGTACACAAATAATACACAAAAGTATATTCTATAATGAGTGCTGGAATTTAAAATGTTACCTTAATAAGTCACATTTTTATTGAGGTCACAAAATGAAGTCACATTTTGAAATCAAATTAAAGCTTCATTTTTGGCAGATAAGATTGTTTTTTTTGTTGTTGTTGTCCTGGAGGTGCTTTAACCAACAGCTGTTCATCTGACCCATTAGATCATAAATCAGCTTTCAGAAAAAGATAGAGTGAAAGGAGAGGCGAAGACAGACGATTCTAGTGAACTCTCTGGATTGTATAATCAATACTGACAAAAATAAATGGCTTGACCATTTATCTAAGTCTGTTGGCCAGCGCTATAGCAAAATCCCTGTAATGCATATTTCATACACTTTTATACCCATTGATTACTTGCCCTGTAGTTTGTAAATCACGTGTATATTGATCTGCTGATCATACATCTGTGGGACGACTTGTACCAACGGTCATTTGCACCACTGATAAAGAGATCAGGGTTGAACTCTGCACTATAAATCTTTAAGTATTTTTTATTATTACAAGGTTATCAGGCAAAATAATGATAGATATTGTCACATTGTTTTTATATATCTTTCAGAGATTATCATCAACAGCAGCTGATCATTACATTCCCTAAAAAAAATGTGTTCTGTTGTGATAAACACATTTAAACAGGCTGACTGTTTGCTGAAAATAGTTTACACATGATGACTGTAAGACAATTTTATAGAAAGTAAAAATTGCTGCACACGCAAAATGTAGGGTCTCCTACACCTTGAAAGGCTCAGATTGAGTACGGATTTCATCATGTTGTCTTACAACTTTTACTGAGATAAAATCCTCAACAGAGAGACCGAAGGAGGTTCTCCTCATGCAGCATCACTACTGCAGGTGATTCCTGCACCTAAAGTCAGAAATATTGATTAAGGGCGATAAATCAAACAAGGAGGAGAGAAATACCCATGGCAGTCTGAACTGCCATCTATTCTCATTATATGGGCTTAGGTGTATATTCCATGGGGGGATTGGAGTCAAAAGATGAACAAGAGTGTCCCCACGAATCGAAAGGATTACACTCCTACTGCCTGGGAGGGAGAGAGAGTTAGGGTGGGAGGGACAGAGGCAAGGTTTGGATCGATGGCGCCAGATCAATGATCAATAGGCCGCTCACACCAATACACTTCCTGCTGACGCTCAGAGCTCTGGTTACACAGATGAAAATGGGTGGGCAGGACCAGAGTGTGATGATGATTTATGTTAGAGGGGCAGATGTGTCATTTTGGAGAGAGATTGTCTGATAGAGATGCCTGAATGTCACCGCCTGGACCCAGTGAGTGAGTGAGCGTCTTTCACTTCTCGCCAATGGATTGATGCTGGTGTGCAGGTGATGACCCACACACACGCATGATAACAATTTACAGAAAGTGGCACAAAGTGACGGGTAAATTAAGCAGTGGTTTTAGTGATAGTTTATTTCAAGATTAATCAACAGAATAGAAGTAAAAAAAATTAAAATATCCTCGGAGACATTAGAGAATGGCTGTGAAAATAAATTACTGTATATCAGATATCTCTCGATGAAATAAAGTAAATTTGTCATCCAAGATCGAACACCGCTCATCACCCTAGTGTAGAATATTTGACAAAAGGAAGAGAGACTGCTTATTAAGTACTTAATTTGGCTTATCTTGCAAGTGATGTCAAGTAATTTTTAATATTTTTTAGCCAAAGCATGCTGTAGTAAGCCCAAATCCCTTCACTATAGGCACTCCACTCGATGAAGAGGATGCAGCACCTTACACAGTAACTGAAGGGGGGGAGATAGCAAATAAGATCAAAATCAATATCAAACAGGCTGTGCAACCAAGAACAAGGCAATAGATCATTTCCCTGCAGTATCATGGATGATATTTTATCATTATCGATAACAGATATATCTTTGTCATGGTTTATATTATAGTTTCTCCTCTATATAAGCTCTTTTTCTGGGAAGAAGCGACTTCCCATCTTGTACAAGATGTAAAACAAACCACTATGAAAATACTAAAACTTAAAATCTGAAATTACCTTTAAATCGAACATTTCTCACACAGTATATTTTTTTTATTTGCATATATTTTGTATATACAAATATTTCAATTTTGTATGTCACTGCATGCGTGAATTGGTGTCGTACACAAGTGTTGCTGATATCACCTAATGTCTCCTGGAACAACACGCTTTTGTTCCCGGTATCCAAGGTTAGACAGACTAAAAGGGAATGAAGAAAGGAAAGCAAAGCTCACAATGCACCTTTCGATACCTCTCTCACATTCTCACAACACACACAAAGACACACACAGGTACACACACATGCACACACACACTTTTCACAGATGAGGGCCTCCTTTCGACCTGTCAGTCACCCATGCCTCTCACAGCCAAGGTCTAGTGACAACTGTTAAATCGGAGCATGCCTTCATCACTGCCATGGCTAATGCTGTTAGCTGTACAGCAGCATCTCTGCTAACACATCCTGGGGAACTCTAATTGCCAGCGGATGAGTCCTGCTCCTCCTCCTACCCACATGGTGCCCAACATGTCTTCAACTGCAGGATGCGGTGGGGGGAAACAGGCCGGACCGCTTCTCGTCACTGGACAGTTTCTTAATTCTTGTAAATTCCACATCCAAGTGCTGAACTTCCAGTCAACCTCAAGAGGCCTACCTCTGTGCTTCTGTGACGAGGGGCGGGGCTAAATGAAGACGTGGCCCCCAGCCCACCTTAAGTTACCCCTTGCAACCGTGTCCACCCAGCTCTTAGCCGTGGTAAATTGGGTTAACGCTCACTAAGTGTCCCATCGTTAGCGTTGTTAATTGACTACTGCGTGTGATAATTAACAGGGAGCGGACTGCCTACCTCGCTAATCTTATTTAGGTCATTTGCATTTAAAATGGTTTTTGGTCTCTCTGGCAAATTGACAAAAAAAAAAAAGAAAACGCTCTTGGAAATCACGCTTGATACGCAAGCCCGCTTGTACATCCACTAAACCATCAAAGCCTGCGAAATTGTGAACAGTTGATGCATTTTGTGTAAAATCTGGCACATTGTCAAAAACTGTACTTTCTACTGTCTGAATAGAATAAAGAGTTGTAATTTTACCATGAAAGAAAGGGAACAAGAACTTTCAAATAACTACTGTACAGGATGAGAAGGACACACAGACTTTGCGGTTTGAAGTTCGGTGCTCTTCTGACCCTGGCTGGGTTTCCCAAAGGCATCTCGGGACCTAAAAGTTCACCGTATCCCAGTTCACTTACAAAACTATTGCTGGGAATTCTTAATGTACAAAGGTTGACGTTGTTGCAGCGCTGTGATACCTTCAGATGAGCGCTTCCTTTGTTGAAACACCTTCTGTCCTATTTTGGCAATGACATGCATGCTCGGTAGCTACAGGGAAGACACACGACTGAGCACTCCTCCTGATTCACACAAGCATTAACACAGCACATTAGCTCGGCGGAGGAGTGGGAATGAAAGATGGGCTAACACCGCTGCCCCAGGCAAAGTGAAGACGTACACTAAAGCCAGCTGCCATCTATTATGGATAGCCAGTGCCGACCCCCACTGTTGGTGTTATGGGGGTGACAGTACTGTCCTTGCCGAGGCGTTGACCTTCCTTAGTGGGGAGAGGGCGCTGGGCAGATTAAAAGTGGACTGGCTCACCATGCAGTCCAGGCGTGCCCCTGATGTTCTGCCCAGATGGTAACCACACACACACACACACACTCGGACGCGCACAAACAAATACACACACCCACACGCGCGCACACACTGCTGCATCTTGGGAGGGCAGATGTGGGCTATGAGCACAGCCGCTCCTCGGGGCGCTCAGCCTTCAGCGCCTATACACACACCATGTCTACATTCTTCCCCACACCCAGCTACCCTCAACACACACACACACACACGCACACACACACACACACACACACCACATGCAGTCCTCAGAGGTCTAACCAACCCTCCCCTCCTCCGCTCTCCTTCTGAGTGTTTCTCCATCACTTAATTCTGGCTGTATGTATGTGAATCATCCATCACTCACTCAATCAGTCCATTGAATTTCATTTAGTGCGGTGTTACACAGGGCAAGTGATTGATTCACTGGTACCTTTTCACTGAAGCTTGAATGACACACAATGCTGGTTTGTGGACGCGAGTACACACACACACACACACACACACTGACACACACACACACATATCGCTTGCTTGTATGCTTCTGCTGTGGGTCTCCATTGCCAGGGGGAGAGTTGGGTGCCCATGCTGCCAAGGAAGACCCCTTTGAGATTTACTCAAGGTCGCAATGTCCAGCTGGCTGTGCCAACATCTGTTCAGAATGGCCTGAAGACTGGCATGAGAGAGGCCTGTCTACACAGCTTGACCTTGGATCAACAGCCATGTTTGGAAAAATAACTGTCGCCGCAGTTACCGCAAGAGTGGTTGATGTTGTATGAAGTGTATGCAGGGGAAACATGATTTTTCCTTTAACTGTAACAACATTCACCGTAATCAATAGGTAGACTCGACCATTTGGCATCCCTTCCAACTGAGGCCAAATGGTTTCTATGAACTGTGAGTGTCTACAGTTGGTGCAGTGGGTAACAAGACTTTTAATCACACTGCAGCACACATCATAAGTCAAAAGCTGAGTGAGATCCAGGCTAATGCTGTTACCTGCTGTTCTTTTGATTTCAGCATGGCTTAGAATATTTGACATATCTTGCATTCTTATTTGATCTCGCCTCTTTGAAATTACGATCATAATCAAGTTCGCATCAGGAGTGACTTCAATATATCTCCATCATCTAAACATCATCATTGCATTGCTTTGAATCGAGGCTAAAGTGAGGATTTCATTCCACAACTGAAAAAAAAAAATAAGTTACCTATTATTAATTGCTCGATATTTCAAAACATTACAGCTTATTACATCATCTAAAATGTTATGATTTTGTAGCCAAAGGTCTTTTTGTAAGGTGGTAATTTCAATAATACTCCATGCTGAGTTTTATTTTCATGCCAGTAATCATTCTGGTGGCTGTCTCATTTTGGAATGAATCTCTGGAATGAATCAAATATTTGCCGCGTCATCAACTGTACCTCTGAGTTCTGCACTTGTCCCACTTCAGGGTGACAGCAAGTTTCTGAAAGGCAAGCGACATTTATTCATAGCCACATCAGAACTGTGGCGTTAGTGGACAGAAAAATGATTGACCGCTACCAACACTTTCCCTGTTTTAATTCTTCACGGAGGTTGTTCTCTGCCAGCAAGCCTATCGATTTTTCTATCAAATACGAAAACAGGCATTGTGGAGGGGCCACAAAGGTCAGTGTGAATTAGAGCAGAGGTGTGTGTGTGTGTGTGTGTGTGTCTGTGCTTGGATGCGTCCCCTCCTCCTCCCCTACATCCCCATTGTCACTCCCCAAAGGCCTCTCTGTTAAATTGGCTGACAGATAATAAGATCATACAGGAGAGTACAGACACAGAGACCTTTGTCCCACAATCCAACAGTCTTACTTCTGGTGAAACCGCCGGTCTGCGTCACACACACACTGTCACACTGTGGGTGCAGTGTGGAAGAGACCTGAGCTGAACTAGGGAAATTTAATTTTTTTTTAAACTCCTAAAGTCTGCTGGGTATTTTCTGTTGAAGATTCAATCAGGATTTTTTGTTGATCGAGCCTTTTTAGTATCAATTGAATTTGTTTTGATTCACTTAAAATGAAGCTTACCTGACATGACATTGTTTCTTTTGAAATGAGATGGTTCTGACCTGGCAAACACATTCCTTTGGTTAAAGCCTGGAATTTACAATATATTTCACAAATATTTAATCGCCATCAAACCATGTTTCATGTCCCCCTTCGTTTTTCATGACCTTTTTAGAGCAAACCCCATTTGACCTTGCGCATATTTATGGGATCATAACTTCTGTTCTATAAATCATACCGGGAGAAATAATGGAAGATAATATAGGTATGGTTAACTTGCACACAGCATGTTATGATATTTGTGCATGCACTGTTCGTAATGGATGGCATTTTTTTTTAGACAGATTTTCAGTGTGACCACTGAAGCTTTGTCATAGAAACATACAACACATTCTGATTGGTTGAAAACCAACATACCGACTATTTTCAAAAGTGTTTTCTATTCCAATTACTATTAATTACCATTAAGTGATGAATGTCAAATTGAACTGAAATGTGTAGACTCACTTACAGTACAATGCAGTTGCTGCCTATGTCATCAGTCATGTTAATCTCCAGCCCTTGTGAGTGATGAACGATTCACTTATTCACACAGCAACAGTGAATGCTTGCCCATAATTATTTAGTGGATGTTTACAACAATCTTTCAGTCTCAGTGGCTTCTTAATGTGAACATCAGCTCACTCAGCTTGGCATTTTTCTTAAACATTTTCTCATTTTGTTTACTTGTTTGGTCTTTTTGTTCAATCATTTTGACTGAAAGAAAGAAAACCTGTTTTAGGTAATGACATGATAACCTCAAGACTACGGGAAATTAGACGCAGATTAATAGTGTTTGGAGTCTCTCTGTGTCTGTATTTCCATGTGGGACGATTCACCCTTTCCCTTTTCCTTGCTCATCTGCTTGTGGCTTCCGTCTTTATAATAGCTGGTCCTGCTTTGTGCCATTATCTCTAAATCTCTTTTGCTAAAATCCCAAATGGGCTAATTCTATTCATCCACCATCTACTTTACATTTATCTATAGTATTCATATTGAGATGCACAGCTCTCCCCGCAAAACCCCTCAATACATCCCCATAGCATGTCCTCGGGCCTTCTGCCCCAAGGGCTCATGGGATACAGATACTCCCTGGGGCTGCTGTTTTCACAGCCTGTGAGAGAAGCACTCAAGAGAGAAGGAAAGGGAACAGGAGAGAAGCGGCAGCAGCGTTTCTGTGTGTTTGCTTGATGTCACTATAATGGAAATATGCATAAGTGAGAAAAGGCATAGTGGGCCTTTGGGGCCCAGGAAGTACAAATATTTTAATAACAAACACTTTCAGTGTTTGCCTCCTGTAACGGCACCTGGGTATTATTTCACATTGAATGCAGTCAGTCAGTGTTGAATACTGTATGCATAAAGATACAGCAGTTTTCTTCTTTTACTGGAAGTGATTTTCATGCTGTGGAAAGTTTTCCTGGTGATATGTCCTTTGGAGAGCTGTCATTAATCAAAAGTCAAAGTCACCTCAGATCTCACATTAGAATAGACCAGTTTAGCTACGGCTGAAATTGCAGCTGACCCCACTCGCCCTAAGCACTTATTCAAAATCAGCAACACGGCCATAGGGGGCTAAAACAACTAAATTGAGTGAGGTTGCAAGAAGCTAGTAAGAGTACTGGGGGAAAATACCCCATAAACCAATGCCAACTGGCAATCTCCAGGGTTTCTTTGAGCTTTCTCATGTCCTGATGGGTGACTTTTAACTTTGTATACTCTATACTTTATAAATGGAAATTGCACTAAATGACAAAGGGGTTATACTGTAAAAAAAAAAAAAACAGAAAATGAGCTCATGTCTAAACAGTTCAGTAACTTGTGTCGAAAAATGGAACTGAAATGGGTCTGACAAAGGTGGCAAACTCCAGCCTCCCAAGGTGAAGCTCAACTAACCCGCCCACAACCTGAACTATAACCAATAGAGAGGGAATTACAAAACTCTACCCACATAAGTGTCAGAAAACTTTGTTATACTCACTTACAATACATACTTGATTAGTTATACAGAGAAAACAAGTTTCCTCCTTTCAATTCGTATAACATTTCCATCAAATTGTAGACATAAGTGATATCAGACACTGCAGTAATCCCCCCAGTATTAAGCAACATAGGACATAAAAGATCTGAGACAATTTACAAAACAGTTTCACCTGAACCAGCCGACTACAAAAGGCTTATAATTCAAGTCTTGTAAATATCAGCAGGCTCTTTGCAGGCCGTTCAAATGGAGAGATTTGCTTTTGACATTCTGCTATTCTTGCCTATTACTCTGAACATGGCTGAGAGGAAGACAGACACACAGAGCCAACAGAAAACCACAGCATTAGTGGAAAGTTGTCCGTTTTTGCTGTGAATTCTCGACTGAAAAAAAAAAAAAAAGAAAATAAAGAAAAGGCTTTGACTGAATAAGTTAGATTCCCTTCTCGGATCGTCATAATGAGCTGTCAGTCATTTTTCAGTGCCCAACAACTTTCATCTGCCCTGATTCCTCCCAGCCTCCCCCATTTATCACTCCTTTCTCTCTTCTGCGACGCACTCCTCCGACGCCCCGTGTCGTTTATCACGTCCGGTGGAATAGAGTTTCTCCAGCTGTCAATTTAGGAAATGGAGTGACGAGCGAGACCCGTGGGACCCTGCACTAATCTCGGGCTTCGATGTTACGGAAAATGATGTACATCGCCAGTAGCCAGTTACACGCACAGCCACAGGCGCGCGTGTGTACGTCAATTACCTGCCCTCACCCCAAATTCATCCAGCTGGTAAACAAACAACTAATCAAACGCTGAAGTAGGGCAAAAGTCAACTCAACTCTGTGTTTACATCTCATAGTGATCTGTCCATGAAATCACACATACTTGCACTTTAACAGCCCCCATATAAGACTTTTGGATTTATACCTGCATTAGCTGAAGAGTCTACTCTACTCTCTACACTCTACTGCTCTTTCACCTGCATGATAGCGTTCAATAAACGGCCGCCTGCCCCGGGGTTTTTCAGCGGTCAGCGCTGTTGTGCGCTGTCAGAACCCACGGTGAAAAATGCCGGTGTCACACAGTTATGCGTCCCTACGGGGAACAGATATCACGGACGGTTACATGACAGGTGTGGCAGATGAGCAGTGAGTGAGATCTCCGCACTCCGCTGACCGGTTAAAATGGCAGGAGACAGTAAGCTGCATGCTACTGTGTCCCACCAACACCTCATGTCCACTGATAAAGGCAATTATGTCTTAAATTGAAAATTGAAAAATTGAAAATGTATTATTTTAAGGCAGATAATGAAACAGCTGGTCAATGGGTTGGTGTTTCTTTTTTCACTTTCTGTAAATTACCTAGAGAAAGTGGCATGAGATGGCAGCTAAATAACAAATGCAAGATTTAATTCAGGGATTTATTTTAAACATTTTTATATCATGCAGTTTAATTTCCTGTTTTTTTTTTTTTTTAGCGGATAGATCTCTGAAACAAATACTACAATTCTGCATCCAAAATGTACCAGCTACGCCACTGTGCCAGCTTGCTTGAAACAGTATTCTAATGACCATAGTATAGCAGTTATTTCATTGGCCAGCCAATTGTAATCACCCTTGTGGTTTAAAAGGTCGAGGGGTCAGGGGTTACGGGAGATAAGGACCCATGGGACCGTCATAAAACACTTGCGACACCTCAGCCCTCGTTTGTCTTGCCAGAGCTCGATATCACTCATTCATCTTGGTTAGGAAAGTCTTTTCCTTTAATAGCCATCTTGCGTCATAATCCCACATCCTGACCGAGGTCCGCATTCTCCAAGACCAGTTTTCAGATATTTATACAGACGTTTCTATTTCGAGTATGACGGCGTATTGCTGTGCTGCGCTACAAAACAGAATCCCTGACTTATTGCTTAGTGTTCAGAATGAGCTGTAGTCTCAGGTGAATGTGTGTGTTTTTGTGTGCGAGAGTGTGTGCACACGTCTCTGCGTGGCATGCAAGATCCTATTTAAATCCAGCTTTATTTAAAATTATTTTACCTCTCAATGTCTTACAATTGTAAAGCATGTGCTTCTGGTTTTCAAAGTCAAAACATACTTGCTCAGATTGGGTGGTAACAGTGACTGCTCGCCCTGTTCCACATCTGCAGTGTATTTTCTTCTATTTGCCAGCGCAGAAAGGAACAATCAAACGGCCGACAAAACAAATGAGATTCCCTTACATTAGGCAACCATGTAATCGTATTTCCCATGTTGTCCCTTTCCCTATATGGTATGCGCTGTGGAAATTGGAGCCCGAATGTAGGAGTTTGCATCAGGAGGGTCACAGTGCAGCCTGGTGCGGGCCTTCTCCTGTTAGCTCTACATGCAGAGAGGATCTCTCCCGCTGAGACATCTCATTTAGTGCATCTGCAAACAACATTACAGGTGGAAACGCTTTAGGAGATGTCTTGCAAGCATTAATCCCATTTGTGTCCTAACCCATTTCAAATGTGCATTCCGCTGCACTCATGAAATGAGAGAGATGGTACTGCGATCAAATGGATGCAGCACAAACATTTCCAAGGACTTCCGCGGACACACAAAGGTAATGTCATCACTAAGGGTTCAAGGAAAAGAAAAGAAACTGGTGGAATAAAATGTTTAGCAATGAGTGATTGATTTAATAAGATATACGTGGAAACAGAATGTGGTAAAAAAAAAACTCAACAGCTGTTGTAGATGTGAAATTATGGTGTAACTAGACAGTAACAACGTCTAATTAATTGTAAAATAAGAGTTGTTATGCACAAACTACTAATACTACAAGAAAGAGCAAGTCTATTAGGCAATGGTATTTTTCTAAAGGTGTAACCAAATCCAACAATCTTATCAGTAAATATTCAGCTGTCACCCTTCTTACACCAGTTTGAAGAAACTGCTATCCCTAATGAAATAAATTTTAAATCAAAGACGCAGTTTCCAAATCCATGTAATTCATTTAAAATGGAGAGAAACTGACTATAATTCAATACCACAACATTTCGTCTGGTAATTTTGTAAGTTCACATAGCTGAGTTAAAATAATTTTATGTGATTTTATGTGAACATGATTGGAACAAAACATTCTGGCAATGATAAAACATATGGTTGGCCATATTCCTAAAAACAAAAAAGAAAAAAAGAGACAAAAAAAGGAAACAAACCTTTCAATTAATACTTACTCTACAACTCCAAGCTGTACATCTATCTGCCATGAGATTTTAAATCCAGGTGGAAATGGTTTTAGCTGTTTGGCGCTATGAAGATTAAAATTCATCAAAAGCTTAAAGATATGTTTATCCGTGGAAGCAATGGATACAGCATGCATGGGAGTGAGCATGAATAAATGCTAACAACGCTGCCTATAGACAAACACTACCCTCTAGTGGACATTAGGACATTCCTGGACCACTAGTCATGACCTACTATAGGAAGGCTGCAGTTTGATTTCCTGAAAGAGGGAGGTTTTTCATTACACGTCTTTCTTGACCTCCTTCCTTAACCTGATCTCAAATAAAAGGTAGAAAAACAACAAAAATGTGAACATTGCCAAAGTTTATGGGTCTGAAAAGTAACCTTAAAAACCAAAAACCAAATTCACTCAATTCTGGTAAATCTAGGTAAATACAGACGAGCTAATGGTTTTGATCTGTTCAGTACTTTAAATACTTAAATAATTGTTTGGTGAGATGAATGCAAAAACCCAACCTTAACAAGATGTGTGGTGGAACGACATTGGAAGATATTCGCTGTACACTAGATGAACATAAACATCAACCATTTGTGAGCGGATACTGATTTCATCATTCTGTTCCGGTTAACCAGGCACAAACTAACAAGAAGTCAGTTGTTTTTTCAAAAACCCATACACCTCAGCACACTCTGGGGCGTTGTCAGTGAGCTGTATAGGGGGATGAAGAGAGTGTCAAGTCTGAGCCACTCAAAAAAGGCACTTTGTCTGGAATTTGTGGCAACACACCTGTACTTCTTCAACTTGTTCTCCCCCATTCCTTCCCTCACCGCTTTACTTCCACGCTGCTAGTTAGGCTACTGCCGACTGAATGACATATGCCACCCAGTCCCCATCTCTGCCTGCTCTTTGCATTCTCCTCCTTGGTCACGTCCAATTAGCTCCCCCCCTAAACACTCTTTCTCATTAGGCCACCCATAATCCACTCATCGTGCCTTGATTTGGCAAATAAATCACACTCTCACTTTTTTTCATACTCTTTTTTTTTCATCCCCCCCCACCACTGCTGTCTTTTTATCCTCTGGTAAGCTCTCTCTCTCTCTCCCTCAGCCTCGTTAACCCTGTCCAGAGTTTCTACGGTGACAATCTCCGCCAGGCCTCTTCATTGGACATGGCAGCCAGCAATTTGCATGCCAGACTATTTCTCTTCATCATTGGGCCTCTTTCTCGCTCTCTCTCATTCTCTCTCTCTCCCTCTCTCTCTCTCTCTCTCTACGCTAGAAGAATAGAGAATAACTCAGCAACTGACGGCAGACGGCATGCACGTCCTTGTCCTACAAGGTTACGAATCCATTTCATCTGTGCAAGAGAGGAGTGAATTAAAATAAATGATGGCCGGACATTTATTGCATTCTGGGGGTGAAGGAGGGATTAGGGAGGAGAGGCACAAGTTGCGGAGTGAGACTTGTGTCTCATACTGAGCCCGGCCTGGCAGACAGTTGGGATATCGACTGGCATACAATGTTGGCTCACAACATCCTGCTAAGACAATGGAATGATCTGCCACAGAGCGGGGTTTGAATCTAGGTTGTCTCCGTGACCTAAGAGGTAGCCCATCATGCATCAGTCTAAGCTGTTGCTCTGGGATCATATAAGTCCACAGATCTCAATATAGCTAGAGAGTATTGCACATCATATGCTACCACTCGTGTGTGTGTATGGGGTAATCCAACAAACCACCTGTACTACAGGCTGCAATACACTGGCACTGGCCCATCAAATCTGTCTCCACCACATCTGCCCCCTTGAAGGTTTTATTGTGATCTGAAAGGCAAAAATGGATCCTTGATCAAAGGTCCTTCTTTGTGCAGCTTGATGAATGAGTCCTGTTATTATTTACCCAGTGTGATACCTGATATTACTGTGTCATCGGTCATAATGTTGGCAGTTAGAAAATGGATAAGCAGGCAAACGAAAAATTATGTGTTTGTTTCTACACACACTGTTTTTAATTGCTCTTTATTTTCCTTGTACAGTATCCTTTTTTTTTTAATTGTTGACATTCAGTGTTAACAAACGATAAATAAGGAAGAATTCTGATCTACATTCTCAATATCACATTTACAAGCTGTATCTAAAGCTTCACATAATGTACACTGTATATTAATCCATAATTAAAGATGGGATGCCCTTCTATTATGGCACTACCATTAAATTGCCATTAAAAATTTGAATATCTTAAGTCTGTTTTTATCCAAATCTGCCTTTTAGAAGATATGACATTTGTGATATTATTGGAAACGTTGGAATCACTGCTTTCATTTAAAATGCATTGTAACACTGAGAAAAGGCTGTGTGTACAGTGATAATGTTTATAGATATCATTGGGGAACCACTGTGCATCACTCCAAACCGCTCCTTTTTCCCATCTGTGCATTCCAGAAATACATCCTCGGACCCAAAGGACCCCTTGCTAAGTGACTTTTTTCCTGTTGACCACAAAGCTATCAATATGTCTGCCTCTTGACACTGCCCTATCTCTCTCTGGACACAGAGGCCGGACCCTGAATGCTGACTACTGCTCGCTGCACAACTCTCCTGGACCTGCTCCAGGACACTCTATTGTAATACAGTTATTTTTAGACAAGCCGACGCAAATAAATATTTATAGTTGTTTGCAGGTCAGGGGTCTCAATGAACCGCAGGGTGGACGGTGCTGAATAAACTACGTAAGCATGAATAAGGGCTTAATAAAGCAGGACGGGAATAATCTGGTGGGTTTTCAACTATGATCTTTTGGGCCTGGCCCCTAAACTGCTCATATAAGGCAGAAGACAGAAAATGTATGCGTAAGAATTATAGGCTATGAAGCAAAATTACAGCTGAGACCATGTATCAATAATAATACTGGCTTCAAAACAGCTTAACTAGTTGGCCAAGATGTGCTAAAGAGCTTCCTGGTGCCTTATGGGGTGAGTCTATCTTATTCATCTGCAATGTGGTGTTGGATTTTTAAACTGTTTCCCTCAATATAGCTTTCTCATTTTCCCTAACATCTGGAAGCCTGTGATAATAGCTTTGGTGTTGATCACTTTTACATTAAACTTTGGGGTGAATGGAGACGTGTTGCTGGAAATTACTTCACTTGTCACCTCACTCCGCTTCCTATTAAATTTACATACATTTGAAAGGAGGTCTTTTTTATTGCAAAGAAACTGGAAGGACCTAGACAAAGCCTTGGCTTGGGCAATGAAGGAGTAGCACAAGAAGAAGGGAAAATTAAGGGTTCAAGGAAACGAAGAAATGCTGAAGAAGCCAAAATGGTGATTGAATGGTAACATTTTCCTGCGGTCTCCTCCTTACCAGAATTTGGACAGAATTTGGGGGAATATTGTGTTTCTGTCTTTGTTCGTCTAGCATAACTTTCAGTCTAAATATAGGTTATGTAAGAAAGGTTCAGGCCACGCACACACACGCGCGCTTGCACGCTCGCACACACACACACACACACACACACACACACACACACACACACACACAATATGTGAATCACAAGAAGGAACAGCATGTTCTTTTAGATTATGATGATGTTACTGTTTGTGAGATTCCATTAAACTTGTCAGTTGTCAGCAGCTGAGTCCCTCTACCATTCAGAATAATTCAAACACTTGACTTCAAAATGCACTCATAACATAACCACAGTAGCAACATAACCACTGTATTGATGTTTATTTTGATGTTGCTCTTGTAGTTTTCAAGTCTGTTGAAAGCAATAAACCTCAGTAAAGGGGAATTTAGAGGGAATATGAAACTGATATGAAAATAATAACTACACTATGTTAATTTAATTAAGCACATGTCCATGTCTGTATAATAAATTATAGTGCAGAGTGATTCTTAAAGTTGATTCATGGAAATGCCATGTAAATATGCAGGGTGAAAGTGTATAAAATTTAAGCCAAAGAAAAACAGCAGATTCCCCTACAGCTAAAGTTGAATCTCCTGCAAAAATGTGAGTCTGTTCAGGTTTCTTTTTTTATTCATCATACAAAAGATTGCAGCCAGTATGTGCAAGCGGTCAGACGATACAGAGAATACAAAGTCGATTTTTAATTTCTGAAAGTGATGGTGTACACCTCCGTCTCTGGAACCGCATGTACTCCCGATGGCTTCGGATCAAATTCCGCCAGAACATTTTCTCCTGTGCCTCTCTCAACTTTCCGACTGTCGCAACAAAGAAAAAAAAGCTATAAATGGTTTGGACTGCCCATATTCTGCTTTTTAAAAACACAGCAATATTTACCGCTGGTGTAAGAAGGTTCTGCTTTTGTGAAAGAATTTGCAATCGCTGTTTTCAACATCTATGGTTAGACAGAGTCAACACTGGCACACTTTGACCTTCCTGTCTTCCGTGTCTGTCAAGGCCACACAAATAACCCAGCTACTCAAACACTTGTCATCATCCCTCATCAGCATCTTGATTGTTGAGGAGGACCGATCAGAGGGAACGTCCACATACATCCAGCGGCCTCTGATGTGACAGCAAGGGTTTATGGGATAGCGCCGCGTGGGCCCCACCCGCTCCACCTTGACCCCTCCGCCCCCCTTCCACCGCCGCCATCATCCCGCCCCAGGCTCCCCGGTCTGACCTCGTCATCCCGGGGCCTCTGGCCTCGCCTCTGACGGCTGAGTTATTACCATAATTACCCAGGAGGCATTGCAGGGAGCGGCCACATGGCAGAGGCCGCCCATGTTTAACAGAATATTTGGGTGTTTTATCGGCCTTAACTCAGCCCCCGGGGCAGGCGAGAGGGGGCCGCGATGATAAGAAAACCACTCATGTGGGAAATGAAGAGGACCATGTCCCAGACGGAACCAAGAAGGGGATGAAATATACTGTTAATGCAGCAGTGGCCAGTGCACATATGTCATATATTCTCCGAGACAAGGTGTAAATATGCTCATATATTCAGGCGGTGTCGAACAGGAGGACTTGACTGTGGATGACTGCTATCAGAAAATATAGCTGGTCAACTTTATATAATGAAAAAAAGACTTACAGCGGATTGTTTTGTGTCAACATAAAATGAATCATGTTGGATGGTGCAATGTATACTGCTTAAGCAAATTAATCTCTTTATTTATAAATCTCATTTAATACCTTATCTTTAATTTCTTCTTTTTTCAACACAGAGGGGTTTCTTGCTCATTCCTAATTAACAAATTTAAGAAATAGCATTCTTTTCCTCAGCCATGGTGCCATTACACTGGCAATAATAACACATTTTGGAGGGCAGGTGGAATTTTTAGTCTTTAAATCAACTTTTAGTTTCAAAACACATTTCTCAGCTATATGTTAGCTTTTTGAGAGCTCTTCATAACCCATGCCTCCGTAATCCATGCCATGTCCAACAAGCCAGGAGGCCATGCATATTCATACAGTTAGAGTGAAAAGTACAGCCCATCCTGCCACACACAGGGCACAGGGGGCATGGGCCTTGGGCCAACCAGGCCTTAACGCACAGAGAGAGAGGGTGGTATAAACAGATACAGAGAGAGTTTGAGGGGAAGAGACCTTCTCCATCGCCACTTGTATTTACACTCAGCTCAGTCAAACCAGCATACAGAAACAGCAAGCACACACACACCCACACACCCACACACACACACACACACTCAGAAAGGTCAACACATTAGCATTCCAATACATACAGTATACAGACTTTCCTGGTCCTATATACCTACCCATCAAACATGTCCAAGATGGCACTTAGCCGTGTGTGCCCGTGTCTTATTATGCAGACCCATCTGTGTGGGGTCAGAGGTCATGGCTGGGCCTGGCAGGGGCTACAGGTGAGCAGATGAGAACAGTAGGGGCTCGGTTTAATTTAGCTAAGCACTACAGGATGCGGTGCGCCCCTGTACCTGGGAAGGACAAGTTGAACTTTTCACACTGCGCCTCAGACTCATCATTTCAATGGGCGGAAAGTAGAGGAAAAATGAGTAATCGAGTCAGGAAAAAGAAGGGAAAAAAAATCTTTTGACATGGAATCTGTGTTTCTTTGTGGTTGAGATGGTTTTTATTTTGTGTGTGACAGTCATTCAAACAGAGACAGCCCAGCACATAAACACACAGACACACACAGGCACACAAATCTACATGCACACACACACAAGCCTCTCTCTCACAGTTTCTGTATCTGCCTCTCTTTCTCTTTCTCTCTCTCTCTCTCTCTCTCACACATCCACGCACACAATACACACAGACATGAGGAGACGACTGTGTCAGTGGTCTAAGCAGTGTGTGTAATGGTGTGAGGGTGTGAGGGAGAAAATCCCTACTCTGGCATGGACCAGCTTCCTGTCTAGACTCTGCATGAGGAGGCCAGCACTAACCTGGCCAGCGCTGTCTGTGTGTGTGTGTGTGTGTGTGTGTGTGTGTGTGTGTGCGTGTGTGTATGTGTGCATGCATACTTGCACATTACCATTGTGTTTGTGTGTATACCACTAATGTATGTGTGAGCATAAACCCATGTGTGTGTCCCTTAGTGAGTGTGTGAGTGTGTGTGTGTGTGTGTGTGTGTGTGGGTGCGTGCATGTGTGTGTACTTGCACACTACTGTTGTTTGTCCAAACCAGAAAACAGACATTGACCTCTGGCCTTCCAAATCTAATGTCCAATGTCTGTTTTTAATTGGACAATTTCCAATAAAGCCTCCTTTTTGTTTTCTCCTTTATTTTGACACTTTCTCTGCCATGCCTGCCAATGCTGCCATGATTCCAAAAGCCAATTCCCTCATTATCCCACTTGAAGCACTTACGGGAATACAGGAGGGCGGAGGGGGAGGGGGAGAGGGGGGGGTTAAAGTTAAGGAACTGGAAAACGGCCTGATGTGGTTTCTCTGAAATTCCACACAAAGAGCAAGGATGAGCTAGAATAAGCTACCTCGTTTTCCTTCCTCATTCTCCGGCCTTCCATAAAACAGCTGTGCTCAATAACAGTAAAATGTGGCCACAGTTAATGAAAGCTGTACGTTTTAGCTTAATCAGCATAGAATACATAGATTAAAAAACAACAGTGAAAATGAAAATGAAGCCAGGGATAAAGCGTCCCCCATGGTACAGTAACACGATTAAGACATAAAGCGAGCTGCATCATAACCATCAGTCGACAGTCTCTTACCATCAATCATTCACACAAACACCTGCCATTAATAATCATAGCTCATCACTGAGCACAGCATCTTTTTTCCCTTCTCACTCACTCTGAGTGCTAATCAAAAAATGCTAAGTGTGTTTAGCCCTAGCTTTGACAGAATTTGTCTAGAGTGTGAATCAACATCATGGACATCGCTATTTCATATTCATGCGGGGGCCCAATGACACCTTGTCCTCTGCTTTCCAAAAGGCCTTAACTCAGCAGATCCCCACCCCTTTGGACCCAGATGTAAAGTGAACAGCCTTCACCCCTGTGACATCAGACCGCCACAATATGCCATCTTATGGGACCAAGCCGTCACGGAGGCCTGCCAAAGACCACAGCCAAAAGGCCAAGAAGAACAAGTGGAGAAGGTGATTGGGAACAAAAAAAAATGCAAATGTTTGTGATGCAAAGAAGTAACAAGTGGGTTTCAGCACTTTTTCTTAAATTGATCTGTCAATCATGGTAAACTTGAAGTTTAAAGCTCACAATAGATAATAATAATAATAACAATACTACTACTAATAATAATAATCAGTTTTTATGTAAAAATACACCCATCTTATCAGCCCAAATCATAAAGTGGAGCTGCGACACAGAAGAGCATCCCATCCCTTCTATTCATAGTATTCTGTTACATCACCAAACGGCCATCTTGGTAGGAAAATAACAGGTGATTGTAATAAAGTAACATGTGATTATAATCAAATGACAGCCACAGCCAATGAGCTGTGTGTATGGTAAAGCACCATTTTGGTAGGAAATGCCTGTGACATCATGGGAATACTATGAATTTGAGACCCTGTAGATTCGCCCTATTTGTCCAAATGAAACTCTAGTGTCAGGTATGGTCACTTCTCTGCCCACAGAAAGTGACAAATCAAAATTCAAGAGTGAAATCCAAACTGTGTCAGTGAGTGAGAAAACTGGACTCACCAAAGTTAGATCTTTTGCTTCTCTCCTCTCTTTGGTATCCATTAGTATTAAGTATCACAGACTGGCTCGGTTGGTAAACATGTGTGCTGTGTGCAGTTTACTGACGTCACGCTCCATGATTTTTGATTGAAGTTCCTATTTTTCAAACAGTTCTCTCTCACTGCCTTTTTGGAGCCGCCAACGTGCAAAATTGCCAACTGCATATTTAAACTTAATTCAAAAAGCAGAGATGAGCCATTGACTGATTGTACAGATTGTTATCATGTAATCATTTTTTAGCACGGTACTTCATAATTGGAAAGACTATACAGACATAAACCTGACAGAGTATAATGATATTGACATGACACACAAGCTTCTGCTGACTCCATCCTCGGCGTTCCACGTGATCTCACTTTAAGTCATCGTCTAGTCTGTGCGGTATTCCTTTCCTATGTACATGTATTAAAAAAGCGATGACTAACACAGATGGTGGACAAATCAAATGAGTCATTCGAGTTGTATGGCCATGACATATACACATCATTGTCTCCACTGGTGTGGGTTTTAGGGGTCTCCTGTTAGCATTCCTACCCGACTGACTCCCAAGTATGACTCACAGGCTTGTTACCCCCAGACGAAGCAGACTTAACTGTGTTGGCTTGTCAGTGTGCAGTAGTAGGCAATTTTGGCAGGACGCTGCTGAGTATTGGGGTTTGTGTGACTGTCTAGCCAGTCCTAAGCAGACTGACTGGCAGTCTGACTGTGTGTGTGTGTGTATGTGTGTATGTGGTCAGATGGAGTCTGTCTTCTATATGGAACCATGATAAATACAACTACTTTATGTGGTGTAAACAGAGGAGTCATCAATCACCGCGCTGCTGGAAGAGGCGAAGCACTACGGTTAGAGTAACTGCTCTCACATGTACAATCGGGGAGTTTTGGGAAACGCAAAAGAATCTAACCTACATTACAGAAAAAGATGACATATTCCTCCTGCGTATAGCTACCAGCATGTGTTTTTGTTTTCATCCTCCAGTCTGTAGCTGCATTCCATTTCAGTGTGCTGCGCGAGACGGAGAGATTGCCGGAGAGTGACTCACTAAAACCTGACCCAGCAGTGAGGTAATCGTTGGGAGATGCTTGGAGTAAAAGTGAACTTTGATGGTGATGTCTGGGATCATGTCTAGGAATCCCCAGACAGTTTGGAGTACTACAGTGTGTATGTGTGTATGTGTGTGTAGTGTATGTATGTGTGTGTATGGGATAACATCATTTCTGCGCACCAGACAGAGTCCCCAAGATGGTGTCTGTATGGCCTCCTGGTGAAGACAAAAACCACTACAGGCTGCTTCCACACAAACACACACACACACACACACACACACACACAACACACCGCACACACACTAACTTGATATGACACTAAAATATCTGAGAGATTTATTGCTGCTAGTTCCTAATTTCCAGGTCAGTGACTAAAAGTGGTGATGACTGCTGTGGTGATGATGGTGGTGATGGTGATGATGAATTCAGAAATTTTCAATCAGTGCTTTTCTAATTTATTTCAGCAGGTGCAGGTGAAAGCATAAATTATTCTATTTATACGAAAACAAAACAACATCAGATATTTAAGTTAGCTGTTGCTGCATATAAGTTTTATCACTGAGGTAAATATGTCATCTAAATGTGACATTTCATAGAAAATACTCAAGTCTAAAAATAGTATTTTTTTTTGCATGGGAATGATGTTTTGAAAAATTAAGTTCACTTCAGAACGTTGTAATAGATGGTCTGGTCCTCTGACTCTACGTCATTTTCCAAGTATTTGATGTACATTTTTATAACATCATCCTCTGGAAATATTTAAGCTGTTTAGTTTCTCTCTGCCATTAGTACCTGTCTCACACAGGACATTGTTTGTTAAGCAGCATCACCTACTGGCTTAATGGAGAACTGCCAACATCACAGCAGCGGGCCAAAGGTTGAGACAGTAATCCAATTAACGCAGGTACAGTAGTACAAGTAGCCTCTTTTATACCATTAACACAATATGCAGACAGGAAATGCCATACAGTTTTAGCGCTCATGGACTATGGATTGCTATGATTTATCTGCAGACAGGAACTTCTCCAGTACTTTAACTAAAGCTATATTCAGTGCAGTGCTGTGTGTGGTACAAACTCCTCTAGGACAAAGATCCTCAAGGCCAAAGATCACACCACAAAGCCATGCAAAGTCATAACCATGCTAACAAACAAAACTCACCCTTTAATTAACTCAAATGAATCAGAAATGCCTTGGTGTCACTGTCACAAGCTTCCCAAGCTCTCCCTTCGAATGAATTTCAAACATCTGAGCTGACCTGTAATGTGATGCAGAAAAGTATGCCACAAGGAGTGTGGGAAAGGGTCTGAGGTCTGCCAGAGACCTGGGTCCACGGCCTGCTGCAGTTCCACAGGGGATGAAGACATCTCTTTCCCTGCTCATTCTTGGGTTATACAAATAGCCTGAACACCCATTTGGGGTCCATTTTGGGCCCATTCAGGGTTGGGAGCACTCAGCACAACACAAATCACTGAGCCAAACTTACGAATGAAACATTCCAATGAGAACTTGGAACAACTTTAAAGGAAACCAATTACTAAACAGGAAATAAAAAAGCAACACTGATCCCATGACCAAAGTGGGACCAAAGATTCCTGAAGAGCTTGATGAACTAACATGGGAGAGCTTGTTCAAACTCAGCCTCCATAACTATATATATGCACCAGGGAGCTATATCACAGTTGGTATTTATCCTGCGCAATGAACAGTTGATGAAAAATAATTTTCATGCAACTGTGATTAAAAAAAAAAACATGAAATCTTGACATACGTAGGTAGAACATTCAATTGCGAATCGATTGAAGTCAAAACTACTGTACAACCTGAGCAGTACACAGATAAGGTGCTTTGATGTCGAGTAATCAATCACACCTCGCTTTTCACAGATAAGATCTGACTTAAAGGAGGGGAACAGCAGGAACGACACTTTGTATGAGTGTGAGAAAGACAGAGAAAGAAGCAGAGAGCATGAGATGAGTGCATGAGCGGGTATGAAACATTATTTCCGTTCTCATTTCAATCAGTGCGAGTTCAGGTGGAAAATAGCTCTAACAAAATGTGTTAATGTATAATCTGTATACATGTTTCTGCATTAACATTCATCTCCAACTCAAGTGAACTGGAGAAAGAAATCAAGAAACACTGCATAGTTTATACAGGCACCTGGATACATGATTCAATGGCAAACATTTACCAAATTTGGACATTCTATGAAAGCTGTCTTGCTATGCATACTGGTGGGGAAAAGGAACATATTTAGTGAAATACCAGACCCTATGTTTGGGTATTGAGACTGTGGCTGAGTGAGCTTTGACCTAAAAGAGGTCTGAGAAATGTAACGGCCAGAGGATATATTCTATGAATAGAGATCAAACAGTCTTTAAGAGAAGAAAAAATCAAAAAGATAAAATAACTTGAGGACATGCAAATAAACCTTCAGACATCATGCCAGAAAAATGTATTTTATGTGGATTGTGGTTTGTAGAGGGCGTGGGAAATCTGTCTTGACAGAGAAGGAAGCTTGGTTAATTTGAAAACTAACGCAATCGTGTTGCCAGAATTTGAAGTTTGGAAGGATTTCTGTAACTTGAGATCAGCTTCTGACAACAGGATTTGTACTGCCTCAAATCCCCATACTGTGTGGGTGTAAATAGAGTGGGAGTAGAACCGCAGAAAAATTACCGGGCTTTACATTATTTTATCAAATATTATCTTTTTGGAACATTTATGCACAAAACCCATTTGAGAGTAAGCTGATTTTATGGAATATCATTCTAAAATTTGAATCTATATCTTCACAGTCAAATCAAAGCCAGCATCCTCTGAGATGCTTTTATATACTGTCTCTGCTTCATGTTTAAGACACTCTTCTGTGATCAAACTAAAAGAAGGTAATGATACATATGCTTGAATTAGGTGATTTATTTCACAGTGCTTCTAGTTCAGACACAAAGGGCAGTAGTCCTAAATTGTGATGTTACTGTTGCATTAGCCTACATTTGGTTTTGAACAGCTGTCCTTGCCTGAATCCACCCATGGGAGGGATTAGCAACAAAATTTATTGGAAAGGAAAAGTTGAGCTTTTGGCTTTCTGCCTCAATAAACACTTTAACAACAGAAAACAAAAGTCATGTGCAATTCACTATCAGAAGACTATAGCGGCAATTTAGGAATAGGGAAAGGGGAATTTCTTCAACTCAAGGATTGTCAGATGAAGTGAGCAATTACAATGACGACAGTTTACCACTAGAGGGTGTACGACCCGGTCGTCTATAATATACTATAGGAATAACATATTAAACTGGATCTCAGCAACATCACAGTAAATGGTATCGGTCTAAACAAGTAAAACAAATACAACGACAAATCATGTTTAATTCATGGGGGCTCTTAATTAAATAAAAAAACTGCCGTGGGAATATTAAATAATATGACGTTGAAACTTTCCCACTTCATGTAAACGTGTCCACGGAATTAACGTGGTCAGAAAGTAAAACAGTACCTTATTATTTTTGTCACACAGCTGTAATGCTACACTGGATGACTGGTGCATGAGTGGCGCACTGCATCAAAGGCTGTGGACTTGTGATTAGGGCTCTTTGGGATGCCTTGCGGTCCCTCCTCCATCAAACGTCAGAAACTAGTGGTATAAAACACATGTGAGGCCATACTGACTGCTCATAGTCGCATATACCTCGTTAACGTGACAGTCTGTGGTCTACTTCACTACTGCTCTTAGAGACAAAGTGGCAGCATTTGTTAATGAGAAAGAAAAGGAAAAAAAAAACTAAATCTATTGGATTGAGCACAAGAATGCAAAAGAAAAGTCTCTGCAGGCGTACATCAAATTCTGCATGGATATTTATGCCCGATAAATGTCATATATGCGCTGGAGTTTCTGTCGTGCTGGACTTTAAATTGAATAATGTCTAATGGGCGAACGCATACCTGGATTTCTCCTGATAACAAACAAGGAAAGGGACTGCCACAAGAAAGCGAATTAAGCGGGGATTTTCTCTTAATTAGCTCCAAGGGAAGTTAAAAGAACAAACAACACCAGGCCACTAGTTTGATTTTCAAGGCTAATTCACACTGACCTGGACAATCCTCGCCTGTGAATCTGCTCCTTCAACTCCTGACCGAACCAAATGCAGAGAGAACGATGCATTTGGGTAAGGCTTTTCTGTTTGTCCTTCTCCTCAACTGCGCAACTTTGAGTTTATCCCTGTCAACTTGTGCCACCGTGGATATCGACCATGTGAAAAGGAAGAGAGTCGAAGCGATACGAGGTCAAATTTTGAGCAAGCTGCGACTGACAAGTCCACCACACTCCCTCGGACCAAGTCAAATCCCCTATCAAATCCAAGCATTGTATAACAGCACCAGGGAGCTACTTGAGGAGCTGGGGAGGGATCGGCAGCAAAGTTGCGGCCAGGACAACACAGAGACAGAGTACTACGCCAAAGAGATATACAAGTTCAACATGGTCTACGGACCGCCAGAAAACAGTAAGTATTACAATTCCTCACGCAACTTTCATCGCCTTCTGTCGTTTTCATTTCAGCAATCAACGCGTTGGTGTGCTGCGTAATTACGCACGGAATCAAGTAGAGTGTGCGCCAACTGCCTTTGGTGGCCGACGCGTCATCCTCAAAACAACAACCAAGTTCTTATGAGTCTAAAGTCCTTTAAATTGTGAATGGCGTTTGAGCCTCAGGTTGAGCAACTCGCAGCTTCATTACTGAGTTTTTGGTCTGCTGCACAAAATAAGGATTTTTGTGCACATTTGTGAACCACCACTTATGCGTTCTCTGCTTTAAAAGGGCCAAAGGGATTGGAGATCTTTGTTTATTTAAGTGTGTATTCTGGGGTTTTGTAAAACCTCCACTAGGCTATCCACTTGGAGGATGAGCTTGGTTACTGTACCGCTCACCAACCTGTTTTAATCCAGCACCAGTGTTCCAGGAAAGTAACTCTCCTCCTACTCCTCCCTCCACTCTTCCTCCTCTTCTTTTTTTTTTCTCCATGGATCCTGTCCCTCTCCCCAGATGTTCCCATTTCCGTTCCAGTCAGGCCCAAATGAGAGGGACATCTGCCCGGGCGGATGGGGATGCCTTTAAGAGAAGGAATAGGAAAAGTTAACAGAGGTGGACAGGAAAAGTTAGCTGATGGAAGGACCTCCCCATTAGGCTGGCTGGAGTGTTCCCTCTCCTCTCCTCTGGATTTTGACTGTCTAAGAAAGGGGGGAGGGGGGGTATTGGTGAGGGCTTACCCCCCACCACATGCACACACACACACACCAATGAATTACCCACATGGGTGGCTGATGAGCATTACATCACTTACCGCTCAGGTTTAGCATTCTTACAGTTTGAAAGTCAGCCATCATCCCCGTAAAACTGAATGATTCCACATTCCCCTGATTTGATTGCCACAAGGTACATAGGTAACATTATGTAACATCAGTGTTTTGTTCATTGTTAAGTTCATTGCTTGGTTTAGAAGAGCTCTCTTAGATAAGAAAGTAAAGAAAGATCCTTAAGAGTTTTTCAAGTGATAGTCCTGTACTACTATTTCGTTAATAATACTACACAGAATTTGAAAGGTTTTTTTTTTTAATCCTGCACTGATATGGACATGTGTCAGTACTTAAAGGAAGTTCATACAATATGTGGTCCAACTGAGTCTGGATCACAGGGAAGTAGAATAGGATAAATGTTATGCGTGTGTAAGAGCTGGAGGAGGGCCTCATGGTCCAGAGCCATGCCAAGACCATTGCATCACAGTCCCTTTGAAATCAACAGGTGTTTCTCAAAAGACCTATTTTCCCTCAGCAATGTTCTGTTTTGAATCTCACAAAGTGGTTTTGACAAAAAAGCACCACACAGTAGGTGCCTCAAGTTGGGGTAGTGGTTAAGCCACAAATGGCCCTAAGTGCACAGAAATAAGACTGATTCACATGAACTTTTAAAAAAATAGTTGCCCACACTGAAAGATTGATCATTCTGTCTTTTTAGTATAATTTTATGGCATTGGTGCTTTTTTTGATAATGATTAGCAGAAAAGTGCAGGACCGATGGGAGAAAGACAGACGAGAGTTGAAGTGATTATTAGTGTAAGTATATGGTCTGTGTGTTTGCTTTAGTCCACATATCCACCTGGATGCTGAAAAGGTCAATAATTCTATTTCCAAGGCAATATTGTTCTCTCTTTGCCACTTTGTCCATCTTCACACTGTGTCAGGCATAAAAAGGCATCCAAGCTTATTTGAAGAGTTCTCTAAAATGTGCTCATGATCTCATACTTGGCACAGTGCATTTTGTCAATAGCCTGTATATCCACGTGTATATACTTACCCCGCTCACTGAGACTGGTTAATGGGTTTTGCATATGCTGCAGAAGGCAAGGTGGATAATTTTCAGATGCACTATGCTGAAACCTCTTTCTTGTCTCTGTCTGGACTGACTATTCATTTCTTCATTGCCTCAGCTAATTTAAAATGAAAAGACCATTGTACACTTTACAGTGCTCCCATCTTTATGCAAAGAAATTAATTTAAGTTGTGGCACACAGGGTTCCATCTGGGTTATCTACTTCAGCAGAGTAACACACTGTTGTAAAGACACATTCTGGAAATAATTTGAACAAATAGGTTTTGTGTATATTCATGAATATTTTTTTCAGTTTGACTGTAGATGAGGAATAAGCATTTTAGAACTTTAACTTTCCCATCATAACTCAAAATACAGGTCTGTTTTACTCCAGTATTTACAAAGATTAAACATTGAAAGAAGACCAAGAAACCTATCAAAATACAGGTAAAATCACAAACTTTCAAGCTGCACTAAGCAACTTCGCACAATTTGAACTTCCATGCCCAGAAATCAATCAAGTGACGTGACGTCAGTAAACTTCACATGCTCATATTTACCAACCCGGTCAGTCTGTTATTGCTTTACCAAAGGATACAAAAGGGACGAGAGAGGCAAAAGATCTAACATTGGTGAGTCCAGCTTTCCCTGGACAGAGTGTTCGCTCACTGCTTCACTCTTAAGGTTCGATTCATCACTTCCTGTGGCTGGAGACGTGTCCATACCCAAGACCAGAATTTAATTTGGCCAAATAGGGCAAATCTACAGGGTCTCAATCAAGGGGGATGGGACACTCTTCTCAATTGCAGCCCGTCTTTGTGATTTAGGCAGATAAGACAAGTGTATTTTTACATGAAAATCTTGCCAAGTGCAGCTTTCAGTCCGTATATATCAAAACCTCAAACTACAACGCAACAGTAAACATGTTGTCCCAAACAAATGATGCAGTCCCCCTATGTCCCCCCTAATCAGTAACTGTCACCTGGTTTTGATCTGTAATTGTAGCTCCCCCATTAGGCCAATCAGTTTAATTTTGAAAATGCCAGAGTGGAGTGGTAAAATGCATAATTTTCCCCAAGTTTTGTCAAAATCCGATCAGAAACAAACAAATGACCAAACAAATGTACAGACGGTGACCAATCAATAGCCCTCCATAACTTTGTTTCATTAGGATGTGCATACACAAATTTCTCATTGGGCCTTTATAATATGACTTCCATAATAATCTGACTTTACACATTTAAATATACTTCTTAAACATCAAAATGCAAGTTTAATAGTTTGGTATTTACTGCCAATTTGCAACTCCATGCCATGACAAATTATGAGTGTGAACTATGATTTCCTTTCAGGAAACACTTGACTATCTTTAAAGGTTTGGCCAGACTTAACTCGGGCCCCAAAATGTACACCTTACTCTTTTAATATAGTTAAAAGACTTTTCTACCTCTCTGGAGTACCTATGAGTCACCTACTCAAGGTGTTTCAGAAGGAGGTGAGAGACTGAGAGGGCCAGCTTCCTGTGTTTGCATAGACAGCACTGCCCATTAGTAGTTGAGGAGGGGAACTGCGGTTAAGATCTGGCAGAAACAGTACACTGAGTGATGCCAGTGGTTGTGAAGACACAGCCACCTTAGGGTGTTGCCCCTTTTGGTAGAACAGGTCCAGAAGGCTGCCTTTGTGGAATCAATTTTTGACTTGAAGCCAGTGACATCACTCTCTTTCCTCGGGTTAATGTGGGCAAACATACATTCGCTTTTGACAGCTCTGCTGAAAAGTGCTAGGTAAACTGTTGACCTTTGGCGGATCTGAGGCAGCTCTGTGAACCAGCACAAATCCTTGACAGGTGCAAATGAAGCAGAAAGCTGCAGGAAGAAAGGCAAATTACTGTATTGAGAGGCTGGACACCTTCAATCATTGGAAAGGTTTCCTTTTATAGAATAGTACGCATACAGTGTCAGGCATATACCAATGACTGAGCTTGGGTTGTGGAGAAGTCATCATGGTCAGAGGGGTTTTCGACTGGGTCCAAAAAGTGGTCGCTGGGACCAAGGATAGCAGAGTTTTTGATATGCAGATACCAGGGAGGTGAAGTCATGCTAAGCTGAATAATGATGCTATTACAACACATTCCCATTTCCACCAGATATGGCCAAAATGTGTAAGAGAACCACTGAGGAATTTTGATAGGGCAGGCCACAATATTAACGATACACTGTGTCACTATAGCAGATAAATCTAGTGTCAGCCATTAACTGTTAGCCATTCACAGCTATTTATTGTCAACTGCAGATTGTTCAATCATCACCACTACCTCTGTGTCTCTGAACCACTGTTCAGAGACACAATTTCAGTAATCTTCCCAGAGTATCTTTGTTTTGAGGTAGCAATATATTGTTCTCAGTTATGAAGAACATATATTTTTGTCTTCCTTCTTTCAAACGGTGAAAATTGTTTTGCATTAAATGTGATGTTATGTTTTAAAATCTATAGCTAAATGTTAAGCCGCGGCCACATTGATCCGTCAGAAAACGGACAGAATTATTGACAGATAGATTTCTGTTCGTTGAGCTGTTTTGGAACGTCAACGTGTTCGCCGATTTAAAAAAACAGGAAGGTCTCGTATTTGCTAAACGGACGGTGACGAATCCGTCAAAACGGACGGAAATCTGATGGAGACGGATGCGTCATCAGACGCAGACACAACGGATCAGTGTGGCCGTGGCCTTATAGTTTCTACATTGAAATGATTCCCTGCCATTGTCTGAAAGGAGCACAACCGTGAAAATAATCAACAGAAGAGGACTGTCCACTTTCTAAAAATGTGAAATTTGTGTTTATCCTCTCTGTTGCAGATGATCTGCCTTACTGCCCAAAAGGTATCACCTCAAAAGTTTTCCGCTTCAACGTCTCCGCCATGGAAAGGAACTCAACCAACCTGTTCAGAGCAGAGTTTCGTGCTCGGAGGGTTCCAAACCCAAGTGCCAAGAGGAATGAACAGCGGATTGAGCTCTACCAGGTGTGTAAAGGTACCGTTTCCATGTCCTTCTACCAAGTCCAGTAATGTCTAGCCAAAGGCAACAAGTCAAGGCAACAAGTAGGTCCAAAAGCGAATCTTTCGTCTGTTGCTCATTGGCCAGAATCACTGTATGCAGGAGGACAACTAGTTCAATTCTAGACTGTCAAGAGTATACCCTAATCTGGTTACTTATTCCCCAACCACATCTTTTCAGACCCTAAATGAGAAAAGAAGCCAATGATAACCAGATTGTGGTTATAGGCGTGGGTAGCAGCCAGACCAAAAACCAAAAAGCTTGACAGGCCTGTACAATGTTTTCAGAACCCAGACAGTGTTACTGTTAGTGCAGCATCAGCGAGGGCATAGTAAGCCACTGGCAGCCCACAAGAAACCAGATTAAATGTGGCCCCTCTTTTGGTTATCCAGTCCCACCAGACTCTTTATCAATATTTGGTACTGAAATATGCAGGGTTCATTAGGCCGTTAATAAGGGGCTCCAAGCTGAGTGATGGAATGATTATACTTGTCTCATAGTCTAAAAAATGCTTGGTAACTGACACCTGATCCCAGCCACAAACTTATTTTATTTAGACAATAACTAGCATTTCTTCTAAATGTGTAGGCCTACATTATAATATCCGTGTTCAGGACAACAAACAGCTGGCTGAGTATAGTTATATTAAGTGTAAGTGGAAAATAAAGGAGTGCTTAAAGATATCCAACTTTCCTGAGGAATGACTTGGATTTGTTTACATTCTGATTTTCACCCAAACACAGAGAGTGCATTGTTGACCATGGATCTACAAAATAAACATATTTCTTAACTCATAAAACCTTTGTAAAGTCCATTTAAAACATATATACAGTATATACAGTATTTCTATGGCTTACCTGTTTTACTAGAGAACAAACCATAATAGAATAAGTGGAGAAAGAGGGGATGACATGAGAGAAAGGACTTGAGCTAGACTTGTACCCACAAGGTTGCAAATACATGGCATGTGCTCCAGCCCAGTGAACAAACAGGACAACCACAAAGTCTGTTTGCAACCAAACGCTATGAACTGAGGTATATTTAACTTTACAAGAGACCCATTTACATCAGAAAAGGATTGATCAACATGCACTTTTTTGTTGCAAAAGAAGTCAAAAAATCGAGAAAAACTATCTTCCACAGTGTGTTTTTCCATGCCGGGTCAAATTTGAGTCAACTTTTTGGGTCACATGGGTCACATTTTTGCCAGACTGGAAGTGTAACAGACTCCAATCATCACAAATTTTTGTAATTGGAAAAGTTGTGTTACATATCATTCTCATGTTCATGGCATGCTTGCTTGTCCTTGTGCATGTGTTGAAAGAACATATTTCAATGCCCCTCTTTCTACATTTGCTCATAGCATATGATTCATTACAAGTTTTCAAAATATATGTAAATAGATAACTTAAACAATACTTGCGAAGATAATCTTTCACAAGTAATTGCCTATATCGGCATTGCTCTTCCAGTAACATCTGCTTTGTCATGTTGTCCACTCTGGTTTACATGTTATTTTGTTGGTGTCTCAGTGTTCTGACAACATGAATGACTCTATTAGATAACTTTGGTTTATTATTTCAGAGTGACAGTTCATTATTTGTTTGCAGATCCTGAGGCCAAACGAACACATTGCGAAACAACGCTACATTGGAGCCAAGAACGTGCTGACCAAAGGCACTCAAGAATGGATCTCCTTTGACGTGACTGAAACGGTGCGGGAGTGGCTGACGAACAGAGGTGAGACTGAATTTACCACCTTTCATAAACAATCAAAAAATCATCCTATCTGTTGATCCTTTTGATTGTCACATGTCTGTACATGAATATAACTACTTACAATATAACTTACATGTCCCTTATTTGAGGGCAGAAGAAAGGACTGTTTTGTCCAACGCCTTGAGATTCTTTTTTGCAAAACACTCTACAAAACTGAGAATTTTGACCATGCTGATTCTTTTCTGTCACTGATTACCATCAGGAACCAATTTGGGTTTGGAAATCAGTGTGCACTGTCCCTGCCACACGTTCAACCCAAATGGTGACATCATTGACAATGTGAACGAGGTGCTAGACGTGAAGTTTAAAGGTAAGCTCCTACATTTTGTTGTTTATTAAGTCATGCCAGACAATCAGACATCAGTCTCTCTTTGGATCTGATCTTTGGTCTTTTTATCTTAATGGGAAATTGTTCTTGCCGTCCCTCCTGTTTGTATAGATGTAATGGATCATATGGTAATTAGCAATTGAAGGTACAACTTGTAGGATTTCCTCATTACCTTTGTCAAATCAGTTTTGATAGATAATTCTGGTAATTAATCACATATTATTTGTATTTTCTCTCACTTAAGATAATTTGGTAGGGTGTTTTTTGGAGGTAGTGGTGATGATTGCATGTCTGCAAGTATGTTGTATGTGAACTATTACCCGAATCCAACCACATGAAAAGGCACAAATAGCACAACATCAATTTTTTCCACATTTCCAGGTGATTTAGGTGCTGGCATAGCTTTTGCCTCAGAAGCCTGGCAACAAAACCATTTCATTTGTCCTTATATAAACAATATTTTGGGCTAAAATCAACTTGAGTAAAGCAGGACATCTAATTGTTCAGCAGTTTTTCCTCATTGTTTAGGAAAGATCCAGTCATTGCCAGTCATTGACTTCAACAATGCCCTCCATTTATGCATCATGTCAAAGAACGTCAAGGATGACAGTTTCAGACTAAATAATTATGCAAAATGTAAACTCAGGTCGATTGTCCATCAGATTTAATGCAGCAGAGAGGGGAAACTATGAAACAAAAAGCCAATAAATTGTTCCTTTAAAAGCACCTTGATCATGTCTTGAGTACGACTATCTGGACACCTGACCACCGATTCTTTTCCAAAGGGGTGGAGGGAGAGTATGAGGAGCAAACTCGCTGGGATCTGGGTCGTTTGAAGAAGCAGAAGGAGCAATACCTGCCTCACCTCATCCTCATGATGATCCCACCCCACCGTCTGGACACACAGACCACACGCCGACGCAAGAGAGCGCTTGACACAAACTACTGTTTCTCGTAAGGCATAAGAAAATTACACTTTTTATCTCACCATATGATTCGATACGCGATATGTGGTTCACGATTCGATACAAACACGATGCAATGTATAAGTGTATGACTGTGCAGAATTATGTTTATTTCTGAGCCACAACTATCTAGCAATGGCACTGACTTGCTAGAATGTAAACAATTTAAAAATGTCATTACAAAGTGCAAATAATATAATTTTGGTGGAGAGCTTGTGAAATTGTGATGAGAAAAACCGTCTCATTTGTGATTACAACAGCAGAATAAAATAGAGTTAATATCACGATTCATTTTTCTGCCCCACAATACGTATCGTCACATTTTTGTATTGTGATCTATTGAATTTCAATATATTGTCCCATCCTTCATTGCTAGTAGTTGTGGGATTAGTTACTCTAATGTGACTAATGTTTTTTTCCATAAAAGTCTTCGGGCTAGTTGAGCTAGTTCTTGAATTTTCTATTTCATTGCAAATATGCATTGTGAAAAGTATTTTAATTTTAGATGGATCTAATCCTTTTTCGAGCTCATTGGGTTAAACTCAAAGAAGAGACATTTTTTATGGAAGTGACAGACTTTTGTTGTGCTCCCTCATCACAGAAACATGGAGGAGAACTGCTGTGTTCGCCAGCTCTACATCGATTTTCGGCGCGACCTGGACTGGAAGTGGATCCATGAGCCCAGGGGCTACTTTGCCAACTATTGCTCCGGGCCGTGCCCATACCTGAGGAGCTCTGATACCACACACAGCACGGTAAGAACAACCGTGATATACTCAACTATTAAAAGGAATACACTGAGTTTTGGGGGGATTGGCCCGTTGGGAGATTGGCCCGTTTGTTAACTTACTCATTAACTGAGGAGAACATAGACATTAAAATCACCCATGAGTTCCTAGTAGATGGGTGGCGCCGCAGCTCCATACTAACACTTTAGCATACACTATGTTGAGTGATCATATGCGACTAACATTATCCAAGGTAACTCTAATTAATAAAAAGTTGTTAGCAGTTTTATTATATGTTCCTCAGATTCATAAATTTTAAGAATTAAATATTATTAACTCAATATAGCTGATGAAAACATGGTTTATTTTTGGAACAATTTCAGGTGAGCAACCATGTATTCATCTGATGTGCAATATTTTATATAGTTTCCTATCACCCACCATGTTCACTTCCTATGGAAACAAAACAAGTCAACTGCTAAATCTCGCAGGAAGTAGTAGTTTTGCCTGGGAAAGTAGTCACTGTAATTCAAAACAGTATGTTATTTTTGCATTTTCTCATTTTTAAGATAATGCTAGTTGCCTATTATCGCTCAACATAGTGTATGCTAAAGTGTTAGCATGGAGCACTGGAGCAAACAATCTGCCAGGGACACATGGATGATTTTGGTGTCTAAGTGACTGCAGGATTTTTATTAGGTCCTTCTTGAACTGTGCATATCTGAAATGCCTGTGGGAGTAACTTTTACAGCTGATGGCCCTCATGTAAGATCACTCTTCGGACAACCTCAACAAATCCTTTCATCTTATATGCATGATGAGTTATTAAAATACTTTATTTAGAATGAAGATTGCCCCACATTTTATCATCACACATGCACACACATTTTATTGCAATCATCATTGGCATTGACAAACATCATTAAATTTCAACTGCAATAAAATAAATGTGTTTATGTGTTTAATGCATTCTGTGGTTTGTTGTAGTCACGATGTTATCCACCCCATTAAAAAATGACTTGTACTGCAACATCCTTCTACTCCAAAACCTTTATCATCTCAATAAGTGGTGTTCCTAAAATATTAGAGATGTTGTCTAGATCCATGACGGTCATAGAAAAACAACATTAACTTAACATTACTTTCCAAGTCCTCACAGCTGGCAAGCCTGTAACTAGCGTTTTTACTTGTTTTGGTTGAACACATTTTCTCTGAACACGTTTCACAGCATTACAAAGTTTAACAAGCCTCAGATTTTTATTTTTTTCTATTTTTTTCTGTCAGATTCCAATGCAAAATGCAGCATTTTGTGGATCTTGTTCTTCCAGAAAATGTAAAAAAGGACTTCTCAGATTTGTGCTTAAGTGCTATGCTCAGTGCACACATAAATCTTCATATTGTCAATGATGTGCCCCAGTCCTTTAAGGTATTTCAGTCATAGGGGCCTAATCCAACCCTTTTACTGGTTTGAATTAGCCAGCAAATTAACAGGCTCAACATAATTCATCAGTAGCTACTGAATGTAAAATGATTTACTACTGTAAATAATGTAATACTTAATCATTTTGACACTGCTTAAGTGAAAAGGGAAGATTGCCCTGCTATTAGAGATGTGAGTTTTTGTCTGTCTGTCCAACAGCTGCTGAGCCTGTACAACACTCTGAATCCTGAGGCATCGGCCTCCCCCTGCTGCGTCCCTCAAGACCTGGAACCTCTCACTATCCTCTACTACTCTGGACGCACCCCCAAAGTGGAGCAGCTCTCCAACATGATCGTCAAGTCTTGCAAGTGCAGCTGAGAAGACATAAAAGGCAAGGTAGTACGGCAGGATTTTCTAGGTAGTGACCAGGACCAAGCTTGTTGACTTTTGGACCCTTAGCTGAGACAAACGCTCAAACAGACCCTGCGGCCATATGGCTTCGATTTGAACACCACTCTGAAGGACCCCCGTTTTTTTTTAAGGACGTAGATTATGTTTAAAACTGGGGTCCTAATTTTTTCCTTTTCTTGTTTTGTTTTTTTTCCATTCAGTCAGTTAGGGATGCCAAGTTGTTATTTTTATCTTAAAAGGTAAGGTCCAACCTAAACTAAAATTCATCTTATACCTACAGTATGATATTAGACACTTCCATCTAGATTTGTGAATATGAACAACTCACTCCCAACGCTAGATATCAGAGAGCCAAGGTACTAATCTATCTGTGACATGAAGAAGAGACAAGTCCTGGAGCTGCTTCACAGATGATGAATGCAAGACTAACTTTGTGGTACATTTTCTGGTTCAAAACTGTTAGCACTAGCATGAAGTTTATTTTGGTGTAAAAGTCAAGCAACTATTCTATGAGTCCACAAAGTTAGTCTACCATACATTGTCAACAGAGCAGCTGTGTCAGTTAACGAGTGGCTTTCTTGTTCCTTGTCTTGGGATGCTGTTGTTAAGAGTCACAAATATAGACTGAACTGTCCTGAACGGTCAAAGTTTTGTTTTAGGCTGGATTTTCCCTTGAACTGCCTTAGGTTCCCTTCCCTTCAAACAGTGGGCATTATCTTCAAACACAAAGGAGAAAGGACAGACTTGCTGCTGTATCCAAAGCCATAGCTGTGGTCAGGGAAAAGGAGGGCTGAGAGAATGCCTGTTGGATTTGCAATGGAAAGTGAATGAGCAAAGAAGTTGAGCCAAGCTTTTCTTTTTTTGGCCAGCCAGCAGCAATGACCTTTTTTTCGCTGCATCTATTAGAATGGATGGAAGAAGAGGGGACCTGTATGGAAGGGAAGAACTGTGATGGAAACTAGCCATGAGCACACTGCCATTCACTGGAAGTTTTCATCCCTGACAGGTTCAAATTATTTTTGGGACATCAAATAATATGCTGGAAAAGAACAACTGTTACGCAACAACTTTTTATGAGATTTCTTTTACATTAATAGCAGATTTGCTCTGTTATGCAACTTGTCGTATAGTGATTGTTTCACTAACTGGGAAAGAAAATTGACGTGTATCTCTGTTATCCATGGTGGAAACACTTTTTTATATTAAACTATGGGAATTGTTACATGGATTTCCTTGTGATTTTGCCAGTGTCAGGGCATTTTTTGTATGTATTCAAATCAGTGTGACCTGTTATACTTGATACAGTAAATGTCTGACTAAAATCTTTGGACCCTGGACCTACTGTATTAACAGGTGACTATCCATTCAACAGAATATAGGGACACGTTTCTCCATATTCTACAGAGATTTGTGGTGATAACAAAACAGGAATGCTGTGTAATGTCATTTTTACAACAACAGTCTATTTTTTCCATCAGAATAAGGGGATTATCCCATTAACTCACCTATCACCCTTCACTCCTGCCAGCTGACAAGGAATTGCAAGTGCAGTCAGGACTTGGGCGTTTGTGCTCAGAAAACACTGCACTCTTTCATTCCCTCTGCTCCGTCTCTGTTTGTTTTGGTGCTCTTTTACAGTGTGAAGCCTTAATGGAACATGAAAAAAGAGAAGAGGGAGGGGGAAAAAGTCACGACATGACAGTGGCTGGATGTACAGTAGACCTAAATTTTCTCCAAGTCAGTAGTAGAACGATTCTAAAGCCCTGTACTGTTTCAGACTCACCCAGTTAGAGTAAAGTCATACAGCCTTGAGAGAGTTAGGGATTGTGACGTTGTGGCAGTAATATTGTTTGACTGACTGATTCTTCATGATTTTTATCTTAAAAGATCACATCATGGTGCAAACCCTGTATGGGCTCCAGGACTTACCTGTTTTAATAAACTTTAGAAGACTGTTTTAAAGAAGCCATTGAAACCCCCCAGCCTCTTAAGATCTTTTTTTTTTTTTTTTTTTAAATCACAAGAATGCAAACATTCCAACAATTGCCTTTTATTCATGAAATGATCAAATGGATCCTTAGAAATATTTGACTCATAATTAAGAAATGATGAATGTATCCACCATATAGTGCAGGCTGGCTCCAAATAATAACCTCAATCTCTCATCAGCCATCTTTAAATGCCATTTTCCCCGTTATGTTTTGGTTCCATACTAACATAATTTTTCTTACTTGAATCTCACTGAGCCCACCTGTTTCTTCCAGGCACATGCAGAGGCCATTTTCTTCCGGAGTAATAAATTCAAACTCGACTTCTCTTTCTCAGGGATTGTTCCTTAACAGCTTTCCCAGAACAGGCAATTACTATCATTTTCAGTGCATAGTAAGGCGTGGAAATCTCTTTATGTTCTTATTTGTCATGAAATGGTTAGTAAATCACGCTCACTTAAATCTGAGAAAAGTATTAGTAAGTTTTATTGGCATCATCATTGCCAGGCTTGCAAGCATTAGCGTAGATGGGGGGAAAAACTAATGTAGGCTAATATGCACTGACAAGTAGTCAGAGAGAATGTCCTTTCTCTATGTGCCCGTTATTGTTCCCTGTCACAATCAATCACAGATGCACCATGATGGAAACACAAAGGCCAGGGGGCATGACAAGGTCTAAAAACAGGGGTGGCGGTGTTAATGGCTTTGCAGACAGCCTTGTAGTAACAAGCACACATTACTGGTAAAGAGCAGCCATACGCCATGCATGATTGACCATGTACCTTCACCCAACTAAAGTCCCGTTACCCACAACACTTACGAACAACTCCACAATTTGTCCCTGCCAAAAACTTCCAGTAATACCCTGCCCCTCCTGTCTCCCCAACAAAAGGCTCTCACAAGTCCTAGTATCACGTACACAAACTGTTTCAATGTTTCGCTGTTTGCTTTTCCACGTCAATAAATGAAACAAAAACTTCTAGGTTGTGAAGAAAGCTCATTGCAGACCCTGTGTGATGTCTATGCTGTGCTAGTGGAGGGGCGTCTTGGGGTCCATCCAAGTGCATTTCAGAGTGGGGGGGGGGGGGGGGGGGCAGGCAGGGTGGACTCCCAGGGAACAAAAAAAAATACTGTAGCCGATTTGTCCGGAGTATCTTTTCCCATGTTGGTCTAATGGAAGCAGGCGAGGTTAGCTATAGTCTCACATGGGCTAGCCCGAGACATAAGGTTTAGACTAGAAGGCTTTTGCTAGCGGAGGCAGTAGCTTGGCTGTTTCTCCTCTTGCAAAGAGTCATATTGGTTTACGTACTGGCTAGCCAGTTTGTTCAACAAAACACTGAAACACAGACACTGAGAGACAGAAAGCCTGCTTTGCAGTGATGGAACATACTCTAGTTGTCTAACACACAATAGTTGGTGCTATCAAGCATAAAAAATGCTCAAAACACTTATCGGCACTAAAGGCGTGATTGTATCCATATTTCTGCAAAGTTTCTGTTGTAACTCACACAACCGTTTATAAATTGTGCCACCTGAACCTGAGTGAGAGGGAACCCCACCGGGTCACATTCACTTCCTCCAACTCTCAACAGCACCCTCTTTTACCCCTAAACTGGATAACCCTTTTAACATATTTAAGGTTAAGATGATGAGCAAGTAAAAGGAATAGCATTGGATTTTCATTTGTAGGAGAAAGAAAGACTCAAGCATGGTTTGCAGATGCAGATATGAACGTTGTTTGCTCCTTTTGGGGGCAAGCTGACCACCCCGACCCCAAACCTGCAATAAAACTATTTCTAGCTCCAGGCTACTGGATGAGCAAACCATAATCTGATTCTAGTTCGGGGTCCATTTCTGGGTTTGAGTCTGACTTTCTCAGCACTTGTGCTCTTCCAAGACTTACCAATGATGAATTGCATGACACGTAAATGCACAGAGGTTTGGAAAAGTCTGTCTGCTGCTATTCCCTGAGCAGATTAACAGATGTTGAGGGAGAAAAAAGAGGGGGAAGTGAGAGACAGAGACAGACAGAGAGAGACAGTGAGAGACAGAGAGAGAGAGAGAGAAGAGAGAGAGAGAGAGAGGGGGGAGAGAGGAGAGAGAGAGAGAGGAGAGAGAGAGAAAGAGGGAGAGAGAGAGAGAGAGAGAGAGAGAGAGAGAATCTCCTCAATAGGACTGTTGCTGCAATAAAATCATCAGGTCACATCAGACCAGTTCTCAGGCCCCAGGGTGGAAAGAGTTGTGTAATTCAGCAATGGGAAGAACACACACGTGTATACACACACACACACACACACACACACACACACACACACACACACACACCAGTCAAGTCAGCGGCCATAGTCACTGGAAAAGAGTGAAGGGGTGAACAAATATGTAAACACATATCAACTTCATAGACCTTTATAGCTAAACAAATGAATGGGAGGTCTGGATCAAACTACAGCATTATATTACAGCACAGTGTGTGTTTCCGTGACAGTATTCCAATAATAGGGTGATGGTGTGTGCAAGAGAGAGAGAGAGAGGGAGAGCGAGAGAACACAAAAGATACAGAGACAGAGTACGTGTGTGAGAAAGGGAGAGAGAGAGAGAGAGCAATTTGCACACCCTATAAATCAAGATACAACATTAAGAAAATTTTACTAAGAAAGAAAGCAACGAGGCAAGTATCAAGTTTGCACTAGAATTAAATGAAAAACTGATGGTTCTGAGAGAGAAATATGTGAGAAGCTGTTGGTGCCTAGATTATTACAGATCGGGACATGATTATAGATCAGGATATTTCAAATTGTGGCCTTATGGTTTGATCTGTCATGTTACATAAAAAAAACAAAATATCTTCTCTTCTTCAGCTAGTCCTTTTTCAACCTCAGCTGATCCTCAGAGAGACTTAACTCATCCATAAATGCCATAAAAAGAATCTCGGAACTCACGTCACGTAAGACATAGGAAGACGCAATGACATACTCATACACACACTCGTACTGTATAAAGTCTTGACAATAAAAAGATAGAAAGGACTCCATTGTCTGAGGACTCTGTGTAATACAGCCAACGGTTGGGTTTCGGTTTCCTCTAGCTCATTCATTTTGTCTCTCTGTAGTTGTAAACACTTTCTCCATTTACAACAGGTTAGGTTGTGGTCCCTCACTTACTACAATATATAAATTCTCAGTGAAACATGAGGACTCAGGATAAAGCAGGATGTCAGTGAGGCATTTAAAGTATCCTGTGTGTATGACTGTGTTTGTGTGCACGCGCACATGTGTGCATTTGTCTGTGCATGCACACATATATGTGGAGCGAGAAAAAGAGAATCCTAAATCATGTGGACACCTGAGTAATAATCCTTGGTGGATTATCCTCTAGGTAATGATAACGCTGGCTTTTCTCCCCTGCCACCTATCCCAAAAGCACAAAGTAGATTGATGAGGGAAGTCATCTTTAACAGCCTTATATACAACTGCCTCCACTGAAACAAGTAGTGGAGACAGTATCAGCAGGGTGCTGTCTTCAGAACAAATTCCACAATGAGGACTTAAGTGGTTTTGCTGACTTTATTGTCTTTTTGCCTGTCTGTTCTCACAGTTACTGGGGATCAAATTGGTGAAAATAACATCATTCAGCAAATTCCGCACAAAGAAGAGGTTGGTGTCACTCAACACAAAGCTCAATGCAAAGTCTCACCCAGTCACCAAGCTACGACAGGGCGAGCAGATGGAGGAAGAGCTGAAAATACTATAATAATAATAAAGAGTGTCTTAACCCTACTTTCACTATAAGGCCATGCTTTTACAAACATTACATTGAAATCCCTATAGTCCAAACACAGGTATAGTAGGGTACTGTATGTAGACCGTGGCCATTAAAGTGGATTACGCATAATGTAGGTCCATAGAAAATAAATTGCAGGTGTTTCACATAGAGTATGGTTGAATGTAACTGAATAAGTGAAAATAAACGTTTTCCTAAAAAAAACAAAATCTTTAAACAGGTGTCTTTACAGCAGCACTAAGAGGTTTCTACAATTTTATGTACTACATCTTCATAATCAAACATACATAATACCCTTCAGCTGCAGTTGTGGTTGGAAATAGACAAATGGTTGTTTTGCATTATGCATCAACTAAACATTACATTGCCATCAGTTACTCCAAGATAAAGGAAACTGCACTTAAAATATTATTTGATTTAATTAAAAAGCACATTTTTATGTTTTTTTCCAATTAAAATCCACACCCTAGAACTGCCTTTACTCAACAATAGTGGGAAAAGTAAAATTCTTACATCTGTAATGCTGCTGTAATTACCATCCTATTAGTAACAAGATATTTCAGCCTCGGTGTTGCCAAGTAACCAGCATAAGCAAAGACATGCTGGTCCTCCACAAAGTCAATGAGAAACACGTTTGGTTTATGCCTCCCCCTTAATCTGCACGAGACCTGGTGACTCCTTTGGTTGGCAGCTCTCCATAGGCTATTGGCTGCTGTAGGTCTCACACAATGTTTCTGTGTGTGTGTGTGTGTGTGTGTGTGTGTGTGTGTGTGTGTACAGCAGGCATGATCTCCCTCCGTGGAAGTTTGTGCTTATATGTGTGTATATTAGTTGGGTTCTGGTCTTTAAATAAAGAACAAGGTTCTACTCTGTTTATAGATTGTGAAACATACGATACTAAGGCTGACCACTATTGCTATAACAACAGCAATACTTCAAAATATTTTAAAAGCTAATTGAACTGGCAAACATTACACACTGTGATGGTGAAACACGGAAAGGACTGCCACTGCGTAAAAGATACACATACAGTACTAATTAGAACAAAGTTGGACAAGTGGAAAGTAAAACAAGTAAAACAGTTTTTTGTTTTTTTAAGAATTTTTTAACTTAAAAAGGCATCATTTTTCCTTATATTGCAATGCAGGAAACATCATGGCATTCACTTATGATGTGGGAGGCATGTATGCAATTAGACTCCTATTCCTTAATGGATAACTGCATTATATCAGCAGAAACCTGCACGTTTCTGGGATTGTTTATGGGAAATGTACCCTCTTTAAAAGGAATGATATAAGGGAGAAGACATGTAAAATCTTACTCTTCCCTTCTTACTTGTCTCTCGCCTTGTGATTAAAGTACACAAGATACAGTGTGAGGGTGATGCTCTACTGCACACACAGTCAAAGCACATAACCAAATATTGGTGTCTTCAATGAGAATTTCCTCCACAGCAGAGTTCACTGGTGCATTTTTTTAGGAGTTTTAATCTGTAAATCCATACTGACACACACACACACACACACACACACACACACACAGTACATAGTTGTCAAGCCGCATCCTGTCGTCACTGTAAACAAAAAGAAACATGGGCGGTCCCCTCTCAAATTCCCACTACATGCTCAAACACACCACAAATATGAGACCGCAATACGATTTGGCATTGGCAAGCTTCATTCTTAAATATTGAAATATTGAATGATGGGAATGATTTGGCCTCTCACAAAGCGGATCTGTAATAGTGTCCTTCTGTCTCTCTGTTATCATGAAAAGCACTGGGAGAAGCTGGAGAAAAGCGCTTCCACTGAAGTCATATGCTATAAACAAGCTGTTACTGTCTCTCAGGTTTTGTTCCAATGTAATCTAATTTAGCCAGATGACCATCTATAAATGCATAACTGTAGAGCATAGGAAATAGGATGTCTCCTTCCCCTCTGTCTCTGATATTCCCCCCTCCCTCTCCAAACTCAAATCCGATTTCCCTTTATATTTTCTTCCAAATGAAAGCGGTTTCAGTGTGGCTGTAAGTACAGGCCTGATCAGCTGTGTTTTGTTATGTTTACGGAAGGCAAATAACAAACATCCCTGCGGTCGGGTTGTAGCCTGTCCAAGTGTCCACTTTCTCAAGCCCAGTAACTAACATGTTTCTTTGTTTTATTGCGTGGATTCAGATCTAGATTCAGTTTTATCTTTGCAGCACCACAAACATAATCACTGTGATGGGAACCACAGAAACCGACCCTGTGACACCAAAAAGTAATTACGTTTTACGACACAAAATTCCAAGGATGGAAGTAACAAATATCATTTACTCTCGCGGCTGTAAAAAAAAACAAAGCTACTCAATAGCTTTCGTTAGGCTAACTTGTACTTGTTTTTTAACAGTCAGCAAATACAAATTTTGTCTCCATAAACACTGCATCAGAAATTTGCCAATCGTAAATTGTATCTGCATCAAACCCGCTAAAGCATATGGAGATATTGCTAAGTTAACTATTATATCACCAGCAACAGTATAATTGGTGTAAGCCATTTAGGCTAATTTATGTTCTTTATTGATGTTGTTGGGGAAGGACTAGTGTGGCCTCCTGTGGATTATTGAGTTATCACCGTGGCGTGGTTTTGCCAAGCTAAATACAATTGCCTGTTCTGGTTGTGTGAGGGAATGAAGGAGGGAAAAAGTAATGCTGCGTTCTCTCACACAAATCCTTGTGTCTCCCATGTTATTATTATATAGGTTCATTAAGTATAGGTGGACAAGCACGTTTTTTTTACTGGTGTCCGGAGTAAAGTGAAACTTGTAAGAGTAAAGTGTTAGAACCTCCTTGTAGGACTGCAACTAGCTAACAGCTGGCTAATGCTAACGTATGTTCAGGAGGCACCCCAACATATATTTAAACAACGGAAAACAATAAAAACAAAAAAAGGCGGAATTAATAAATGAATAACATAAACAACATAAATTAAATAGCTTATATAATTTAAAACAGCTTGGCTTGCATTTGCCTGGTTGTAAGCTAGTTTGCAAGCCTTGCTAGCTAGTTGGTTAGCTAATAGCAAAACTAGCATTAACTTCTTCAAGATTTTGTTTTTCAGATGCCGAGGCGGGGGCGGGGGCGGGGGCGGGGGTGGGGGCTGGCATGATTTGAGCGGGTGAAACCATGTTGACTTTAAAAACAACACCTGTTAACACTAAGGTGCTGTGGTAGCACCGTGTTGTTGTAACAAAGAACTGCTCAACAAAACATTTAATTCCTGCGTTAACTTACCTAATAGTTAGGAAATCATTGGGCGACTTCATGGTATGTGAATGTCCACAGCTGCAGTGGGGGAGATCCTGTTCTCCCAGAGACTTTTAATTCACCATCTCGGCCTGTCCATGCTTGTGACTTCTACCGTACTGCCTGGTGTACAAGCGCACACTGAATTTCCCTTCTGCAGCCGTTTGGGGGACAGTGCTCTGCGTCACCGTAATTCCTCTAAACACGCATTGCAAAAAGCGTTACACACAAACAAACGTCTGACATACTGTAAGTTATCCTACCAAGCACCTAATAATGGAGATGATAATTTTTTTTATAAATCACAGATTCAGAATCTTAATTTTATAATGATAAACATACCTAGTCTATAAAACATACAAAATCATCAGTGCATTTTAAAGAGTAAACAATAATATAAGTTGATAACAGTTTGGGATGAAATTTATGCTTCAACTGACCCTGATCTCCACAATGCATAACCCATGGCAATTACTAACCATATTTTGACTAAGAAACTTTTCTATAATGACATTTTAAATGAGCTACTTTTAACTTTTACTTAAGTAGATTTTTACAGCAGTAATTTAGTCAAACTTCAGCAAAGTAACAGCTTACTTAATCTTGAGTAGGATATCCAACCCTGACAATTTCACCCTGTCTTACTTGATTGCTTCAGATTGAGCATATTATATACTCAAAGGCTCAGTTCATTCATGTCTATCTCTGCATCAGTGCTGTAAAAGTAGGGAGAAACCCGAGGGGCTGAAGGTTTTACAGTCCCACGA